>NC_049214.1:29271288-29416288 GCF_013347855.1 Anguilla anguilla
ACCATGGTGAGTGACTCGGTGTTTCCCCACTATGTACTGATTTCACTTCTGGACGATCTCTCAGGTCTAAAGAGTTCCTTCATTATTATGACTATTGGAGTTTTTAAAACAAAGATTCTGGAGAAGAATTTTAAGACAGTCCCTCAGACTATTAATTTAAAGTTGTTTTTCCTATGGGAAAAAACACTAACCACCTTCTACTGCCTTTGTGTCAGGGGTTTCCAGCAATCCATCCACCTCCCCATCTTTACCTCCATTTTATGTTTCATGTTTTATGTTATGCTTTTAATTTGTCTCCTCTCCCCCAGTCACTGACAACCTTGACAGGCATGCAGACATCTTGGCTCAGTGCCAGTGAAGTAGTGCACAGTGCATGCACATTACCCATTAGCACAGGTGGATATTAGAGAAACCGACTTAAGATCAGCACCGTGATCCAGGGGACAGTGCAGCGTGCACTGCCGTGCTTGTCACTTCCTCCTGATTGTTTTTTCAGTTGTGGTCGAACAGAATGGGAGAAATGCTGCGGTTAACGCCTCTTCAGCTTACCAGTGGAAACACTTGACATTTGGCACAATACTGTGCATCTCTCCACTCTGAACAACACCAGGACGTGCACAAAACATGCCACTTTTCAGGACACATTTCCACAACACAAAAACAATTTCACATGTCAAAAACATGTATCGGTGGGCACGAGTGAATGTACGTTATGCGTGTGCTTTTTTTACTACATGCACATGTCTGTTTAACCATGTGTGCGTGTGCGCGTTCGTAGCCCTTTGTTCTCTCAGATGGGACACCTGGTTTAGGTTAGAGGGAATACATCACCTCCATATTCAGGAGTTATGAAAGGAAATGTCTATCATCCACCTGTATAATTCATTCCAGCGGAGAGCATAGATGTACTAGCACATGCCCAAAGAGGCGCACACACGCACACACTCACAGGCACTCATGTGTGCACACACTCCATAACTCACACTCATTCACACACACACACACACTCACATGCAGTCACTTGTTCACACGCTCCATCACTCAGCCCGTCCCTCCTTCAGTGGCTCATTAGCTGAGCAGTAGCAGGGATTTCTCCTGAATGGACACTAAAGTGCTACAGCTTGAGGTACAAGGGCAGCCCTTCCCACAACCCCTCTGGCCCATAATGCACATAAACCACCTCACCACCTGCTAGCCATACACCTCTATTCACATTCCCATGTTCCCCGGCGCCTGCAAGTAAACACACGGGTACCAGGCACTCAAGCATAAAAGGAAAAACAGTAAACCATCGCTTAAGTCATTGATGGAAATGTGGCCAACGTGCCAAAACTTTCTTGCTTTCCCTCAAAACACAAAAAAATAAACAGAAAAACACAGAACTGATCTGCAGGGTCATTTAGGGCCATTTACAGAATATCAGAACATCAGAGATAACTGCCAGTCCCTACCCATAGAAGAGAGATCCTGTAATCTCATCACTTAACGCTTTCTGGGAAAAATATTCTAAAAAAGAAAATGTTGAGGACTCCATTGGTGATGATAGTCGTTGCAGTCTCGAAGGTTATTTCTTCTATAGTTCACAAATTCCCCACCCAAAATCTGCACAAACTGGGTCTCCGCCTGGAACCCCGTACAGTACCTGAGGCACCGAGACGTGTCCTGACACGCTCAGAAACACCAACGAACGAGTGCACTTAACCTGAACCCGGGCTCATTGTGTAACTACAATTCTGAGCAAAGTCACCCTCTTTAAGATGGTGGAAACCTTCTTGCTTTAAAGACCCATTCAGGAAAATACCTCTTTCTCATCCCTGCAATCTGTACATTATGGAAATGCAGTCTGATTAATGATCTGATAGTAGAGGTTAAAAAGGAGAACATACTGTCACGGCAACATTGATAGGTAGCAAGTAGTATGTTAACACTGGACTATTATTTTCTTATTTTTTAAGCTGAATTACCTGACTACTTTCTCCTAAAAAACAAAAATAACAACGATGTCCTTTCAAATACAGTACGTAAAAACACGGGGCTATTTTCTCAAAATGCCTTTCATAAAAACATATTGCCGTTGAGTTTTTGTTTGTTGTTTGTTTCTTTTAACGGCATCAATCAGGTTACGTTGCCCTGGTTTCCCTGGTGGAGGAGGTGAAATGGGGCGACTGTGCTTCCTCTCGGAGCCCAGAACAGCGTGTCCCTCAGTCCAGGACACTCGTCCTGGCTGCTGTAGCACAGCGCAGGGCACTTCCTTCTAAGGCTGTGAGGCGTCACCGTGGAAACTCTGCGCTAACCTGTCTGGCAGGGTTCTTCAACCACTTCTTCCGGGGAGCCAGATCAGGCATACGGGCCAAAAATACTCAAATGTACTGCTTATAAAAGCGTACAAATATAACACAGTGTGTTTTTTTAAAAAGTAGAGCCTTCTTAAAATGTGCATAAATTTTGCTTATTTATTCTGTCACCAGTGGGAGGCATGTTGACTCTGTGCAGATGCACACCTATTGGACAAATGTGAATAGCTTATTTTTATGAATGATCAAAGGGCCGAGTGTATGTCTATGGCGAGGTGTATTTGGCCCCTGGGCTGCTAGTCGAACAGCGCTGCCCTGCATGGTCTCCAGCAGGTAACTCTTTGGAGGGCGCCACCTGGTATCTCTGAATGGGTTCTTAACCCCAAAAAAACACAATCACTGTGGAGACCACAGCTGTGTCTGAATCAGCCTTCTAACTACTGTATCCGCAAAGTATGTACTGTCTAACAAAGCATACTGCATACTTTTTAGTGCATACTTTCTCAGTATGCCAAAAATATGCTATTTTCCAGTCGTACAGTGGGAGCGTTATAAACCGTTCCGCCCTCGCGCAGCCATGCTCACACGTTGTAGTTGTTTTTGTTGTTGCTGTTGATGAAGGAAAACGTCTGCGAAGCTGTGCCTCATTTTTAAGGCGAAGCTGTACTGCATCATATTTTGGGAACAAAATGGTTGTTTACTTCCTTCCGAATACACTCAGCAAAACCCAAGAAATAAATATATCATCCTGGGATTTAGAGAACATTTCACCTCCTTTACAACTTTGTCATCCAACGTACTCAACAAGTGTCCTCAACAGCAGGCAAGTGCGCTGATATGGACACGGCTCAGGTCCCACAATCCACCACTCTCACTCCAGAGAATAATGGAGAGTGAGAGAACTTCACGGTGGGAGAAAGAGGAAGAGAGAGGAAAGAGGATGGGAGAGAAAGTGAATGAGAGAGAGAAGATGAGAATGAGAGCATGGGAATGTACAATATCAGCTGACGCAAAATGCCTGTGTACAAAAAAAAAAAGCACAACAAAAAGTCTAAAACTCCGTGCTAAACAGAGACAGATTTTCTAACTCCAGACACAATGGCAGCTTCAGCCAAACAGATTTCCACAAGATCATCTCTCCCTCTCACAAGGAAGCAGATTTAGATCCCTGTGAACCTAAAGGAAACACTTGTTTTTTTGTGGTCAGGCGGAGGGGTTTCCAAGAACTCTGACACTTTCAGTTTTGCCTTCTCTATGACTCACAGTGGAGGGAGCAGGTCTGGCCAACCACAGATGGCTTCAAGCGCCACGGCAACTGAAAAGGGCTCCATCCAGTTCCAACGAAACAGTGAGGACCAGCCTCAAAACAAACGGTCTGTTTGTGGTGCGTTTCAGCACACTACAACACAATTTATGTCCTTGGTTGCCTAAAGAAGTACACGCCCCTTGTTTCCCAGACCTAAATCTGCCGCTTGTTGAAAAGAAACCACAAGAATTCTGCACAGTAAAATTCTCAGTGTTAATTTAGCTACAAAAGAGTTTGTACAGAGCCAGATGTGCTCAGTGTTAAAATGTACGCCTTTGACAACGAGCACCCCAGGGGCCCCCAGGACTCCCCCCAGTGTGAGATCCCCGCTGTAGCGCTGTGAGACGCGGACAACCATGTTCCCCCACGCCGTTACGACAGGTACGCCTGCAGGGAATTCGGACAGCCCACGCGGGAAAGAAAACCAAAGCAGACGCACAGCCCTTAGGAGCTAGCCTCATTACAGCCTTGCTTTGCCTGCACTCACTTTGTGAGATCAGGCAAACATTTGGTTAGATGCTAAGGAAGAAAACATAATGATGTTTGATGAGGTGAACCAGGCCCTTCAGCACAGCTAGGCTCATCATTTACCTGCAGTGTAAAGCAAGTGGCCCCGGTCCTGGAGGGCCACAGGATGTGCTGGTCTATGTTTTCATCTGAAGATAAGCTATTAATTCAGACCCAGGAAATTGAGGCGATGTGAGTTAATTGATCCATTAAAGCAGCTGATCACAGTTAAACGCTTAGCAACAAATAACCAGCAGAACAGTACCATAGTTGACCTAGACATTATCTATCACAACGTGAAGAAGCCTGGACTTGAACATCATAAATCGTCTCTGTCTCTGCTTCTTGGCCTGGCAAGTCTTTTCCCACACTGGTAGCTCTCTGCGTGAGAAAGAAGTCCTTCCTGATATCACTATAAATGGACACCAAAGAGGAAGAGGTGCGTGACCACACTGCGGAAAACCCCACACGATGCAAGCGACCACTAAATAACCGTTACTTTGATCTCATCTTTTCTATGTAGTTCAATACTTGGCTAGAGACGGTGAGTGACAGTTACAGTTGTCTTCAGTTCAGAAAAGATAACCTTGAACTAATTAGAAAAAATCAATCCTGTCGCTAGAGTGGATTCAGTACAGAGAAATGGCGGGAAGACCCACGGAGACTGTGTGCACGCGGCTATAATACCTCCATTCTGAAATTCTTGTTTGTGGGGCCGGCACCACCTACTCTCGAATCCAGACCACGCCAGTGCTGCAGAATCCCACGTGGCAGCACATGTACCTCCATGCCATTGTGCCCGAGAGGGAGGGGCTATCTTGATACTATGTCCAAGTCTCATTGCTCACCAGGAACCTCCTCTAGCCAATCAGGTGCTAACAGTCTGCCTGCACAAGCTACACATGGAGTTGCATCTATGCAAGTTTAACTGTTGGACTGCAGTATCATGAAAAGCAGCTGCGTGACATCACGCATTTGGCAGGCGAGCACATGATCGTCTGCGCTCTCGTGAATTGACAGAGGAGGTTGCACTGGGCACTCCGGATTGGGAGGAAGAGCTGTATGTCTTTTTTCCCCCCCACCAAACAGACCATCTTTATGAACTGGGGCCCCAACAGAGTGTGCCTATCCTGTCCTATACAAACCGGAAGAACCCCTAATCAAGAGCTGCCACAGAAATTCGGATGGATCCTTCTTCCCCAATTTCCCAGAGCTCGGCGAGCACTGCGATTTCTGTCACCCGTCTCTGATTAATTTCCTTTAATCATAAAACTGTGCACACGCGAGGGAAACAACCTTCGCTGAGAATGATGATTCTGCGCTCGCAGACCCAGGATGAACTACGCTGTCCTATCACCACAGGAAATATACGGACCCTAAGGTTGTTCCTTTTATGGGAAATAACTTTTGACATACTAATGGACTGGTTTAATTACACGGGGGGGAAAAAATAAAGTCTATGCAGATCCCTGCTGTTCTGACCATACAGCGGTCTACAGTCATACCAAGCAGAACAAATGGCTGCAAGTCATTAAAGAGACTGGAGAAAGAAACTAGCACAGCAGAATGTAAATCTGTGAAGCAGTAACTCAGAGAAGACTATAAATTAAATGGCAAACTATGATAAACTCGGGACACAAGGGATTTTTTTTTTTTGCGAAGGGAGGCAATTAATTTATTTTCCTGCTTAGAATGGGTTGCAGACACCAAATTTGTCCAAAGCTGATAAGCCAGAGTGGTGCAACCACTGAATACTAAACGCAGCAACAACAACAAAAAAAAGCCAGAATAAATTAACTGATCCAGATCGATATTTTATCACTCGTCCAGTGCCTTTGGTTATTAGCAGATGCTAACCGTGCCATTTAGCTGAATGTTGGCCAACGTGACCCCATGTGACGATCATGCCATCTTCCATTTTTAAAAAGATTATGATGCTATAAATCATAGCCTCAAAACAGAACACAGAGGAAGTGCAGTATTTCTGTACAGGAAGTAATTCAATATAACTTACCATTGCAGATCATCAAATGCAAAAGCCCAAAGCTAGCAATTTCCTGGATATGTTATGAGTTATATGATAGGATTAAGTAAGCCAAGCCTGATAATACAGTATGTGTGATCATACACACACACTGACCTCATGCTTGTTTCTTTGTAACCCTGGAAATTGGTGTAAAGATTTGCTTTTTGCAAAAATATTTGGGAACTGGAAAATACTATTGGGGATCTGTCAAAATAGCATCAGCAGCAACTTGGCACACCAATTGCTTGGTTCAATGAAATGCATAGAATATGCAGAAATGTCATTTATTATAGTATCCACAATGACGATATAAATTTTATTCTTATGTTCTTATATTTATTTGCTTGTGTGAGTGCACAGGTCTGCACGTTTACATTTTTGTGCTGGTGTGTGTGTGCATGCGCGTGTATGTGATTAGGTGTCTGTGTGAACGTGGCATGTGTATCCGTACGGATGTATTCATTGGCCTGCGCGTGTGTGTGTGTATGTGTACGCCTTGGCATGGCTGTTTTACTGCCTGTGCTGTGCGTGGGTGTAGACTGGGTAGACATGCAGCTTTCATACAGATTAAATGTTTGTTGGCTTCTGCTACAGAAGCAAGCAGCACACACTGCACTGCGCTAAACATAATTATACACCACAGATGCAGTACCACACTGCAGGAAAGGAACGAACAATGTGTTTACTGGGAGAGAGTGAAGCAGACAAAGGCAGAGAGAGAAAGAAATGGCTTGACTGTGAGATGTGTATCTCGACTGAGAAGGTGTTTGTGCGACAAAGCCACATATCAAGATTGAGGAATCAATCATCCAGTCAACCAAGCATGGATTACCTGACTGGCAGAGAGAGACAGAGAGAGAGAGAGTGAGAGAGAGAGACAGAGAGAGAGAGACGGGGGGGGGTTAGGGGTAATTGATAATTGAGAGATAAATGTGTTGCTGGAACGGAGTCACAGTGTCAAAGAGTGTGAAATAAGCGAACAGCAAGAGGGCTTCATGTTAAGCAGAGGGGTGGGCGGACACCCACATTCACACGATATTGCAGGAGGGAGGGAGGGAGGGAGGGAGGAACACATTTGTGAGACAGTGCTTTTGTGTTTACGCGATACAGCGGGGCGGGTAAATGTTTTCTTTATCAGGCTGAGATCCATTTGTGTGCGCAGGGAGCACACGCCCGGGTGACGTTATCTCCCCATCGTCGTTAAAGTCCATTTGAATATGAATGGGGCGGGCAGGCCAGAGGCTGCAGCGTCTTCGCAGGTGAGCTGTCTGTGGAGGCCTGTCACCTGTTACAGGCCCCCGACCCTCACCGGCCTCGTGTGGGCTCTCAGCACGTGACCACAGCCTGGATCCCAGCACTGTGAATGTAGCCTACCCGGGTGAGATGTGAGGTGGGTAGGCAGTGTTTCTTTATTTTTATTTTCCTCCCGCGGGTTCCTCCCGAGGTTGCTCCGGCTGAACTTGGAGCAGGAGGCTCGGACATTAGTCACCCGGCGGAGACCGCAGGACAGACGGGAGCCGAAAGATGGACGGAATTATACGGGGGAAGAGAAGATATGCGAGGAATAAGACAGAGAGGATGCTGGGACTGATGAAGTGAAGCAAGACAGCGAGAGAGGTCTATAAGCTGTCAGGGTGTTGCCAGGCAGTACAAAAAGAGATTTCATGCTGAATTTCCTCTCCAGACCGACGTTGCAGCACAGGGGAAAAGACAGCCATAATACCCAAAAGGTAACTAGGCACCTGAGGACATACTCCGCCATTGACTGAAATATGGCATAGTTATAAATTACAGCATAAAATCCAGAAGCCCAAATTCATGTCCTAGGAGAGCTGTCATTTAATATGAACAGTGTAGCCTAATTAAGAAGAATTACTCATTTAAAAACTCATCTGACCCACTTCGGTATATGGAAAGGAAGCTTCTTTCCGCTCGTGTTCCTGGAGTGTTTATTCTCGTTAACAGCACTGGACGTCCAGGCTACCATAGTGCAGTATGAGACCATCCAGACAGCCGTACTTCAATCGCTGCAGTAAGACAGTCCCAATGCCGACCTATTACTGCCTTTCGCTTGGTCCTGAAATCTTTGAGCCACTGACGTCGCCAACCCTGCCTACTGCGCAAATGCATCTTTATCAGTTTGATTGTGCGACGCACCAGAATGGTTCTTCAATATGAACCCACGGCACATCTGCAGAAATCCTAGCTCTTAATCGAACCACGCCTGGTCTGATGACAAGCGAATTAACTGCACGCAACTCTGGTGTATTTCCAGGCACATGCACGCCTCTGCTATGCGGTGTTCGCTCACTTGACTTCAGGATCAGTGGCGTTAGAGCATTTGAGTCGCTCTCGGGAAAACCCCCCAGTCACATTCTCGCGCTGATTATGGAGGTAACACAAAAGGCAATCCCACGCACAGTTCCCGACATCTTACAGTCCGTTGCCAAGTCGCGCAATGTCCTTAGCTGTGCCAGTGCATTGGGTGAATACGTTATCACCAGCTGAACGTAAGCTTGTGTTTTTGCTTGTCACCAATCCCACGGAAATTGGGGGAAAAAATCCGGCTAATGCTACATAGATAAAATGGGAATATTAATGCATAAACATATTTAAATTGTAATACCATTTCAGGGAATGTAAATAAAAATTGAATATGGGTCCTCCAATTCTCAGTGGGAGTTACCCCTAAATTCGTGTAGCGGGATAGCGCAGTTCTCATTGAACCCTTCATTCCATCACTCCAAGACGGTTCAACAAGCTCAGCTAATACAGTTTATGATGCCAATAAGCCTTGTTGAGAGAATTTACGCCGGGTATAAAACAATAACATTACTTAGCCTACATTAAAAGGGTGAATGGGAGTAGGCCTGCACCTGTTTTATAAACAATGAATTCAATCGATATTCAGTCGCGGTGCGTAGTGTTCGCGGAACGATGGCTAATAACGTAGGCTATTTCCCCCGACAAACCAGAGAAATGCGCATATAGGATTCTGTGTGCAGCGGAGCTTCAGTAAGTAGCCTATGCGTTCGGTGTTTTGACGGTTCGAAGGGGAAAGAATGAATTGATAAATGAAAATGGAAGTAAGCCGTTGAAATGTCAATAATAAGAAATGGTCAGTGTTGTGGTGTGTCTGGATCAGGGCAATTTTCAGTTTCACCGTACGTTTAGCGCTGGAGTGCACCTGGAAGAACAGGGATGACTCACCTTGCCTGCTCTTTGTGGTAGTGTCTAGTGGTGAAGCGGTGTCTTTCATGGACCACGAATTTTCGCTAACTGCGGATAGCGTGGTTTGTCGTGCTGTTTTATCCAGGGAATGAACGATCGTTGATGCCAAAGCAGAGGTTGTGTGGATTAAGCCCGTTACCGCATCCCCATTTTTCGTGATAGGATGCAAGGTTTTGCGGGGTACGATCGTAGGCGCTATTGTGGCGGTGGCCGAAGGTTGCACCGTAACGCCAGCCGTCCGTCCTGCCACCGTCGTGGTGGGAGCCGGCGTGAGCCCAGCAATCGTGGCATCCTCGGACTTGTCCTCAGATAAATGGCTTGGAATGGAGGTGCTGAGTGGTTCCCCAGTAATCTCCAAGGCGGCGCGGGGATGCCTCCAGGCGGGCGACGCATCCTTGCTTTTCAAGTGAGGTGCAGAATTGGACAATCCAATTGTACATAAAAACAACACCAATTCCAAAACTGGAGGTACAAACATAATTACAGGTCCGCACTTCATGCTTTGCGTTTACCTCTCCATGTAACTCTCCCCGTCGGTGAACACGGATGAGTGGGAGCCGACTGTGTAGCAATCGCCCACTTGTCACCTCCAGTCCTGCCTCCGGAATGTACCTCCTATAGTTCCCCACTGAATTGCATAGGTGCCTGCTCTTGCGGCAACCTCGCTCGCAAATGACAGCTAGGCTCCGAGCTACTACGTTCTCTCTCAACCGAACACAATTATGTAGTCCTATGAGACTGGCGTGTTTTTAATCCAATGGAAACGGGTCAAGGGAGGGGCCTGGCGGTTCTTCTTTCACTCGCTTTCATGTAACAAATGGATTCTGGAAGAACAGACGATACGGTGACAGGAATCGTAGGGTGTATGACAAGAGCACGTTCACATTTTCAATGAAATGTCGCTTTACAATCTGGAACGAGCCAACAAAGCTTCATAAATCACATTATGCCTCGTTTTTAATAATGGAGAATATAGTTTGCATCTGTCGTATCGAGTATGAGTAGCCGATGTTAATCGACTGCAGTAAGCTTGCGTGATTTTCTTTGCTATCGATTTATTGTATTTATTTATTTATTTATTTCAGTTTGATGTCAATGTAAAAAAATAAATAAACACAGGACACAAATGGGAAGAAATGTCCATGAGCGCCATCTTGTGGCGATTCACTATTAATTCATTCATTCATTCATTCATTCATTCATTCATTCATTCATTCACTATTACCGTAAACGAAACCTAAAATAAAACACCTTGCCCAAAGCCAATTGCTTCAGTGAGCAAGACAATACAGTGTGCACGCTGAAGATGAGATGGTTCGATTATAGTGTACTTAGCAGGACTTTAAACAAGTAGACCAGGCCAGATTTGAACCCAGGAACTTCTTGCTGTGAGGCAACAGGCCTTCCTACTGCACCACTGCCCTCATTTGGCACATGCTTCGGCCAAAGCAGCTTACAAAATTGCATTTAACATGGTAAGCAAACCCCATCAGAGCTAGGGATACGTGCCATCATCAAGACATGGCTGCAAAATAAATCATTATGTATTGTTATTATTTTTAAAAAGGTTGAAACTTTGAGGTTTAATCTGAAAAGGCAGGATTTCAGATATTTGCAGAAAACAGCTGGTGAATCTCCCTTCCCAACAGACTGGGGAAGGTCATTTCATCGTAGGGGGTGAGGACGCAGAACAGCTGGTGCAGAAAGGAGTAGCGTCTCAGTTTCTAAAGAAATGGGACAGCCAGCTGTCAAGAGGAGTCTGAACAGAGAGATCTGGTTGGAGTGTGTGGTGTAATCATTGTTTGAAGACAGGAAGGGGCAGTACCATTCACAGCTTGGTATGCCAGTGTAAGCGACTTGACTTGAATGGGGGTCGCTGCAATGAAGAGTAGTTAAAACAGGCTTAGCATGATTGAGTTTAGGCAGGTTGAAAACCAGGCAATCAGCAGAATTTTGAACCAGTTGCAGCAGCTTTATGGCAAACGGCGGTTAGCAGGCCAATAAAGGCATTGCAATAGTGCAGATGAGAAATTCTGAGGGCTTCGACAAGTAACTGAGTAGCTTGGGTGAGGAAGGGGTTGATGCTGTCAATGTTATGAAAGGAGAACCTGGAAGACCTAAAATGCAAAGTCCAGGGTCACATCAATTTCTTAGCTGCAGGAGAGAGACCCTTGGACCTTCCACCTCTGGACTTTGCAGATGATTTGGCTTTACTGTCACACGCACACACCAGCAAATGCAAGAAAATTTGCTCCACTTGGAAACAACATCATCTCAAACTGAGCTGCAGACTAAAAAGAAAAAAACCAAAATCCTGAGAATCAACAATGAAACAACCACACCAATTATAATGGGGACTAGCAGTTTAGCAGAGGTTCAACAATTCATCTATCTTGAAACATGGTACGTGTTGATATATGATGATGCCAGAGCAAGACTCAATAAAGGTCAAGCAGCCTTCAACACCCTGAAGAATATTTGGAGAGTGAGTTCTATTGCCCAGACAAAGCTCAGGATTTTCAACTCTAATGTCCAAAGACTCTGGGATATCACAAAACAGAAGCCAATACAAACACAGCTAAGGAAGAGGAAGTGGAGTTGGGCGGGTTACACACGGAGAAGATCAAATAATAACATTAGCAAGCAGCCTCTAGCATGGAACACCCGAGGAAAGCGCAAGAGAGGTAGACCCTAGACCACCTGGGGAAGAGACACAGAGCAGAGGGACTGACGTGGAAGCAAGCAGAGCAGAAGGCCCAGGACAGTGTCTGGTCAATGTCTTACGTTCCCAAGATAACACAAAGGCTAAATGATCAATGATGGAGAGGTACATGAGACATTATATTGCAAAAAATGTACAATATATGTGATTTAGAGGCATTTTTTTTATTGTTGCAAAAATGCAACACTGGGTTTCTATGGTTGTCATTTTGTTTTCAGCTTGTTCACTTAAGAGTTCTCATCATTGAATTGTTCATAAAGTCATATCAATTGATGTGCAGAATAATTTGTCTGCCTTTCTGTTATATCACTTGTGTCAGAATAATAACCTATTTTGATAAAAAAAAAAATAAGAATTATAATTTCAAATATAAAAATAAAATTAACTATGAATCCGTCAGTGGGATGCCTGTTACGATTAGGAGCAGGTCATCCTGTAATGATGATTTGTGTCAGGGGTTTCTGTCCACTTTTAGTTGTGCCACTTATCGGTTGGTGAGAATAAGTCTGAAATAACTGTTGTTGCCATATATAATACTATTAGAAATTTAAATAAAATTATCCAATATTTTAAATATGTTTAAATAAAATAATCCAAGGTCACTGACAGAGAGGAATAGTGTAATCGGTTCAGGATGTTTTTCAGGCCATTGTTAATGGAGATTCAAGTGATTTTGAAACTGAGTCACAGCACAGGGATAACAATGAAGAAAAGACAGCACAGGATAGCAAAGACCATGACTTTGCAAGAGACAATGAAAGTGAAAGTGAGAGAGAAGGCGAGAGCAGCAGCAGTAATGACAGAAAGTAACAGTAAGGCCTGGCACTGCACAATACATGTATAAAATGATCAGAGTCAACGTCAACTTTGCTGGCTAAAGACAGAGTTCATGAGCCCTGATACATCCTTCATAGGCGCTGGTTTTGGGGCTGCCTCCACCTGCATACCGCAAACACCGCTGCGGTAGTTTCAAAGATTTGTGTCGTCAGAGATGCTTCAGAATGTAACGGTCAAGAGGAACATAGTTTTAGAAAGTTAATTTTAATGAACTAATCATTTTAAAGACAAATTTCTGGGATCAAGTCATTGAGGTGTAACAATCTGTGGATTTAAGAATACAGTGGTGAAATTGTGTTACCCTGAAGATGCACTGTTATATTTTTGCAACGTTTTCATAAAATCTTCCCTAAAGCATAACACATTTTATTGATCAGAGGCTTGCTAAAAACAGTTTTGCTAAAAAGTTCATCAATAAAAGTTACGCTGGAGTTTCTGGCGTACAGCTGCAGCATCCAAGTATGTATGTGTGGATGGGTAAACAATGTTACGAAATGTAATGCAACAGCACTATCTTGTGGCCGAAACTGACGATCAAATATCACTGTATTAATCATTGTATTAATGTTAAATTGATTACTTAGTCCGGTGCAGCATAAAATGGACAGTTTTGAAGTGTCATTTTTCACCTCTATATATTCTTTGTATTAAGATGAGAGCTTTAAGCTCACACTGTCTGTATTTCATAACTATAATGCTCATTTAAAAAACATTTCTGGTCCAACTTGTTTGCGTAAAGGCGAAAGGGAAGTGACGTAAAACCTGTTCCTATTTGCCTCCCGTAGCAGTTGTTGTCTTTAAAATGGCGCCCTTAGACTTGGATAAATATGTCGAGATTGCAAGACAATGTAAATATCTACCAGAAAACGATTTAAAGGTGAGCACAGACTTATCTGATCAGACGAGATCTATGTTGGTTAATTTCATCAGCAAAAACGAAATTGTCGCTTTAAGCTATCTATCATTGACAAGGCTTAGCTACTTGTTCATAGCGGAACAAGAGTTCCGAGCTAGCCATAGCTATCGACAGAATGTTAGCAGCCTAATTGTCTTTGCACAGGTATTTTTTAGATCTTTTTTTCTTCTTGTAAACTTTAATAAAATAGATACTGACGTAGGGTGAAGACGCATTAGTCGTATGGGCTACATGTTTGTTAGCAAGCTAACGTTACTCTTCTGACCGTCCTAGTTCATTACGTAGCCTAATGTTAGCGTATGACACAAAAGTAGAACAGGCTTTCTTGTGAAAGTAAGCAAGCGAAATCTAGCTAGCTAGCTAAATGTTTCACCGAGGTTCAGATAATGATGTGTGCTGTCGCTCAAACTTTAAAACTCAAATGAAATTTGTTGGGTGACTAGCTAGCCTAACTCAGTGATAGTTATTTTATTAGGAAGTGCATAGGCTAGCCAGCTAACTTATCAGTTCCTCATTAGCTAGTTAACGTACGTTAGTAAAGTAACTAGCTAGCTAAGCTGTCTGACGTAGCTATAGACTACTCATTTAATCACAATAAACTTAATCTAGATTTCCTGCCCAGATCGTAGTTTTCACAGCTGCCTAAATGGGTTTACCGGCGAATCAGGTGATGAGCGAGCTGTATCACATCAGTAGCTGCTGAGCTAACGTTACGTTCAAACTTCCAAGCCAAACATTCATTTCTTAACGTTGCCAGTTGCGTGTGACTTACCTGATGATTAGTTAAGTAATATTAGTTATCTAAATATGTTTAGATTGTTTAGTTGAGCGTGTTACTTGCTAGATAACCAAACAGGACCTGATGCGCTAAAATGTTTATGAACTTTAGCTGAAGTTCAACGTCTCTGGGTCACTTTGGGTAAAATGAAATCGGCAAGCTTCAAAAGTATGCAAATGTTTTAATAAGTCAGCACTGTTGTAGCTAGTTGGCTAAGCTACTCTATACGTTATAGAGTAGGTGTTTCTATCAATTCAGATTGACAAGGCCGCTTCTATCAGCGGTCGCTCATAGTCATAGGTGACACCAGGTCATTTGGATTTGATTTTAAGCGTGTGTGCGTCTGTTTGTCTGTCCTGGCAGAGATTGTGTGACTATGTATGCGACCTACTACTAGAGGAATCCAACGTACAGCCAGTGTCCACCCCTGTCACAGTATGCGGAGACATTCACGGACAGGTAGGCCTACACCGATTATTTCACCCGTGTCCGATTAAGGACATTTGCTTAATGCGACTGTAAGGCTTTTTCCTAAAGCGTTGTCCTATTTTCTCTTAGTTTTATGACCTGTGTGAGCTCTTCAGAACAGGAGGGCAGGTTCCCGACACAAACTATATTTTTATGGTGAGTATGGAGGCAACTCTGGACACCACAGAATAAATTAAATTATATTAATTTCTTGGTGAGTAAAACAAGGACATGTCTCAGCTGCTGCCTGAAAATGTTACATATGTTACAGTATTTTGTTCACTTTCAACATAAGCAAGTGACACAAGCAACATTTACTGATTTACAAACTTAAAATGGCCACAGGCAATATTTTCACTATTAGCTTTTTCTGTATTATTTATGTAGTAGTAAATGACAGCACTGATCTACAAGACAGTCCATGATGGAAAAGAAAAAAACGTATGTATTGACCACATTATTTATGCCTGCATTAGTTAAAAAGGCTACTTTTCGTGGTGCTGTTAGCTTCATTATGGACTGATTTGGCACAAAGCTGTTTCAATGCCATTGCCAGAGAGGTAGCCTGTGTGAACGTACTGTGTTTGTCAGGAGTGTTGGGACTGTGCTGAATCTATGGCAAGGGTGGGTGACAGGGCCATATCTGTTTCTGGTTACCATGTCAACCTCTGCTCTTCATTATTTAATTGGCCCAATTGTGATCTGGAATTTTTGGGGAAAATGAGGCAAGCGGGGAAAAGACAGAAACCGGTTCACTCCTCATCTTGTGTAAAATGAAGCTAAATATTGATGTTGCCTGTGCAATTGGATTGGTATATCCAGAACATAAAATGGTGAACATTTTTGGGTGTAGTTGGCCTTCGTTGCATCACACTGTTGCTCACATTTACATCAGGTGGTGGTTGTGGCAGGGTGTGTATTTTATTTATTATTTTTAACCAATTAAAATTAATTTTTTTGGTAGGGTGACTTTGTGGACCGGGGATACTACAGCTTAGAGACTTTCACGTATCTGCTAGCCTTAAAAGCCAAGTGGCCCGACCGTATCACACTGCTACGCGGAAACCACGAAAGCCGGCAGATCACACAGGTCTACGGCTTCTACGGTAAGGCCTGGACGTCCGGCCCATCTGCACAGCTCTGTCTGTCAGTCAGTCTGTGTGTCTGTCTGTTCCTGTTGGTGTATTTATTTATGTTTATGTACCTGTCTGTCTTCCTCTCTGCTCCAATACAGGGGCAGCTTACCTAGTCAATGCAGGAATCGGCGGTGCAATGATTGGTGAAACTTGTAGTTCAGTTTGGTTCGGTGTGGCAATGTTAATGTAAACATGCACTAAAAGTGAAACTACTCAGTGTGAACTGTCCCCCTAATTTAAGTCTTGAATCTTGTCTGTGGCACATGGATAAAAGTTTAATGCCTTTCATTCAGGCTGGGTAGGCAGTACTATGTCTTGAGTATTCCTGCATGAATCGTATCTGAACCATTATTATATATGTAAGCCTGAATTCCTGCCAAGGTTCCTTCCTCTTCAGGAGGTTTCTTTGTCCCGAAGGGGAGGAAACTGGGGAAACCGGATGATGCCATTTTTATGCAGATTTCACACTGAACCATCCAACTCGCTACTCTCTGGAGCAAGCAGCCTTTTCCCATATAAACCACGAAGAACATACTGGGCTGAGTTTTGCAGCTGTGGGCATTTGCCTGGTCTTTTGTTCAGTGCTTTAAGTCCTGGTTCCCGATTGTCCACCAACTTCAGTTCTGATTGGTTGTCTTGTGGAGTCCTAGTTTCTGATTGATTGACTGTCTTCCTGTTCTCTCCCCCCCTACCCCATTGGCTTGCAGATGAGTGCCAAACCAAGTATGGGAACGCAAACGCGTGGCGGTACTGTACAAAAGTGTTCGACATGCTGACAGTGGCCGCTGTGAGTAGAACTGCCTTACATACTCCCTGCCCTTAAAAAGACTGTTGTCTGTCAGCTTAAACTACAGAACCTGCTTTCATTCCCTCCTCTACTGCATTCTGCTTTTCCTTCCTGAACTGTCCATACACAACCATTAATTTAGTTCCCTGGCTGGCATTAGCCGTTTTTTCCTCCCCTAAAGCACAGCAATTGCAGACTGCAACTGAATCGATGCCTACCTTATTACTTTAGTGTTTTCTCGATTTTATATTGCATCCCCCCCCCCCCCCCCAGTTGATTTGGTCACTACATACGTGCATTCCAGATTTATATGCACAGCAGTGATAGAAGAACAGGGTAATTGGAACACTTCATCATTAACAAACAAGAAGTCCTAGATTGAGTTCTACTGTCTGCATAGTCGGCTGTCCTGGAACTCAAGCGCCATGATTAGGGGAAGTTTGAGGGTCAGGGGAGGCCCCTCTGACGTGTGTGTCTGTGTGTGTTTCTACACATCACCGGCTCCTCCGCAGCTCATAGACGAGCAGATCCTGTGCGTCCACGGCGGGCTCTCTCCCGACATCAAGACCCTGGACCAGATCCGAACCATCGAGCGCAACCAGGAAATCCCCCACAAGGGGGCGTTCTGCGACCTGGTTTGGTCCGACCCGGAGGACGTGGACACCTGGGCCATCAGCCCCAGGGGCGCTGGCTGGCTGTTTGGAGCCAAGGTCACCAATGAGGTGAGGGCGTCCCCCTGGCTTCCTGCCATTTCACATACATGTCCCCGCCCTCAAGAAACGCATCCAATCGGTGTCTTTGAAGGTGTAGAAGGGGTGGTGTTGTGCTTTGGAGGGAGGGAGAGTCCACTGTCCTCCCCCATCCCCATGATCGTAACGGCTAGTGGCCAGTACACTGTTGTCCTGTAGCCTCTGCTCTTCAAGCGACTGTGGATGAGGCTGAGTTTGCGTAACGATAATTACTGAAAATATTTTTGATTATAGAATGGAAGAGAAAAAAAGGTGATTTGTTGCACAGCGAGGACGATTGTTATTGCATTTATTATTGCAGAAATATAATGTATTTATCATTATGATACGTCGCCCAGGCCTGCTGTGGATTGTGTACTTCTGCATTGGTTAATTAGGTGATTCAATTTCAAGGGTATTACGCACTGTGTGTTATGACTTGGCATCCTGCAGCTGACCGTGTTTCCCCTGCTTCTGATGTAGCATGTGTGGTTGCTTAGCCACCTTCATTTTGGTAACAAGTCTGTTGTAAATTCGATTTTTTTAAAAAGATACTTTATGTATTTTAAAAATAATTTTGCCACCCACATGGGGCCGAGCATGTCCAATTCCCACCCCAATTTGGAAGGGCCAATTGTCTGCAACTGCAGCCACGTTCATGCATGAACCCCTCTGCTGATTTGAGAGAGCGTAGACATTCTCATTGTCCTCTGAAGCACCGGGTGCTGCCCAGCTGCTTCTGTTCAAAACTACGGAATACAGCTAAACTCAGAATACAGTGAAGAGAGGGGGGAAGACCTTTCACATGCGGCTTTAGCATGCAGCACACAGGTGCCCGATTGACCAGCAGGGGTCGCTAGATAGCGACAAACGTGGGCTGCTAATCGAATGTACCCCCCTACCTTGCACGATGCACTAAGCAATTTCCTGTCCGGCCACAGGCAGCACTGACAGCGTCCGGATTCAGTCCGAGGCTAAGAGGCTCTTCCATGTACCGGTGTGGTGCCGTAACCGACTGAGCCATCCAGCAGCCCCATATTACTCATTTTCACACAAAAAAACAGCATTCCTTTATCTTTATTAATTTTTAAAATATTTTTGTTGGTCTGATTGCATAAATATTCCTTAGAGAGTAGTTGCACTCACTGTTTAGGCCTGGCTCTGCTTAGTACACAGTTTTGAAAAACGCTTCCTGAGGTGGGTGGAGCAGGTGTGTGTCCATGTCATTTGCATAAAGTGTGCAAATAAATTTGTACAACATAGCTGCTCCTGCCTTATGAAACGCAGATCAAACTGTCGAACTAGGCATTGTTTAGCAACTAAACTTGTTTACAGCTTTAAAAAAACAAAAAAAAAACAAAAAAACATGATCTACAGTGTTAGTGCTCTTCAAACTTGGGGGAGCTGCTGTTCAACGGTCGAAAGACACTCCCGGAGGGATGAATTGTCCCTTTAACGGGTTGGGAGAGTCAGCTGTGATCATAGACTATGGCAGGTCGGGCCGTATTGCTCACTGTAATATGTACAGCGCTCTTCCTCACCCCTGTGGATTTGAATTTGTTCGGTTTCAGGCAAGTTCAGAGAATTTGGGTGCAGTCAGAATTTTGAAAGGAAACATTCTCTAATTTGTTTGCTCTCTGTCTCTCGCGCCCAAGTTCGTTCACATCAACAACCTGAAGCTGATCTGCCGGGCGCACCAGCTGGTGCACGAGGGCTACAAGTTCATGTTCGACGAGAAGCTGGTGACGGTGTGGTCGGCGCCCAACTACTGCTACCGCTGCGGCAACATCGCCTCCATCATGGTGTTCAAGGACGTCAACACGAGGGAGCCCAAGCTGTTCCGCGCCGTGCCCGACTCCGAGAGGGTCATCCCGCCCCGGACCACCACGCCCTACTTCCTCTAAGCACACGGCTCTGCCCCTCAACCCCTCCCCTGTCCTCTCTCCCCTCTCTCGCCTCACCTGTCTTTTTTTTTTCCTTCTGAGTATCTTTTTTAAGGAATTATATCATGGTTTTTTATGCAGACTTGCCACCTTTGTTCCTCGCTCGGAAAAATGTGGTTTGTTGCAGAGACCCCCTTCCTTTTTAAAAAAAAAAATAACTTTGAGGGGAGATTTTTTTTATTTCCACTTGTCAATCAGCTTTTATGAATTATCGTTTTGGTCCCTGGCATTTAGGAATGGTGAAACACACAGTCCTATGATTCCTTCGGTCTTCATATTTCATATCTGCTGCCCAGTTCTGCTGTCATGTGTTGTTTCAAAGGACTCTGTGCCACCTGTGTTCTTAGACCAAAACTTGATACACCCCTGCTTACCCCCACAAACGGGGGATCTTTGAAGTCTTATTATGAATTCTGTATATGGGGCAGGGGTCAGAGCAGACACCACAGTGAATGGGACAGATTTGGCTGTGAAGAATTTGTACATTCAAATAATTCTATTGATTTTGTTTTTTCTTTGTTTTTTGTTTTTTTCCTCAGATTTGTTGTATTTTATTATTGTAGAGACTGCAACCTACATACCTATTAAAATATTGAAAATAAAATCCTTTATTATTAACTTTGCTATTTGCTATTTATTTGCATTTTTCTGTCAATCATAAAATATTTGTAATGTATTTCTGAATGATGCTATTGATGATATTGATCGACAAAGCACGGTTTTGAGCATTGAAATCCTGAACTGTATTTACCTTGTATTGGCGCTGTCCAATTGACAGCGCGCGAGGAAATGATGTGACTTCATCCGGCTTTACCGACAAGCCTCTTGGCGAATGAAATTCGCAGTTTGGCGTGACGTCTTTTGAACCCACCGGCGAGACTAGTTCAGTTGGCCAGACGTGGAATGTGGGTGTGCTAAAGTTGAGCTCCTTGCAGGCATAACTAGACGGGGCTGCTACCAGCTCTTTTTAAGTTCGCCGCTAATTCACGGAGATGTAATAAACGGCAAGTTTCATGTGAAGGTGCGACCGACATTTCATTGGCTGCCGTGACTCTATTCCAAATATGCGTTTCCCACTTGGTCTGGATACAGTTGTTTTGAGCAGGCGAGTAAAATCTATGGGAAAGTAGCCTGTCTGCTTGCTAACCTTGTACGTTGCAACAAGGCGAGATTGCTATCTCGCCACGGTTGTTAGCTTTCTGGTTAGCTACATACTTGAAGCGTAAATACTTATATCTATCTTAAACATTTTGGCAAGGTGCATATCTTAAATGATAAATCCGCGCATGCGAGTGGCCTAGACAACACATGATTTAGTTTTAATTATCAAGTTATAAGAATTCTTAGATAGCTTTCCCGCTACCATAACTAGCAACCATCAATGATCTAATCTAGCGTTATTTTCCAGATTTTAAATAAGTGCATTTACATTTACAAAGTTTTGCAGACGGCAGATGGTCTTTTCCAAAACCGCCTTGTTCCTTTGTTGTATTTTAATCTCGCAGGCCGAATACGGTAATGCAGAGTGAGAAACTCGAATGAGCTGAGCTGAGGGGGAGATTCAACTTAACTGGCGACACCATACCTGGTTCCGTGCAGCAGTAGACTACATCATCAAGCTACCTTGTGTCGCTGACAGCGAAATAGGCTCCGCAATTGGTGTGGAGGAGTACAGAACACCGTGTCCATAGGTGTTTAGTCTCGGTATTTTTTTTGTCCTACAGACGCTTTCAAATCGCAACTGTCATTCATTTATGTTATACAGTATCAGGCAAATTGGCAGCAGACGTCGCCCTGCTCTTGCAACTGGATTCGAAGGGGCACGCACCAGTTAATAGAAGCAGTTCCAGAAAAGCGGTAAGTGATTTATTTTATTAATATTATTTTTTGCTTTAGCAGTTTTTATAGCCTTAGTAAGCTAGTAACTGGCCGCTCGGAAAGGTGTGGTGGTCATGTTTTTTGATGGGTTGTATGACAGTAAGCTGCCGGTATTTGGACACTGCTGCTACAGGAGGTACGTAGCCTATGGAGTTAGAGTCTGTTTGCCACAATTAACCATCTTGCACGTTACATGACAATCAACCTATTTGAACGGAATGGGCGGACTTGGCAGTTAAATTAAAGCATCGATCCACAACAATAGTCAATTTATCTAAGTAGGAGTGTCAATGATGTGTCCTGCTTATCGCTAATAAATAAGTAAACAAATAAATAACTCACTCTGAATATTTTTTCAGGGTTCTTTGAAGCAGTATTTTACATGTGCGTTTTAATGACCGATTACAAATGAAATTACTTAAGATAATTGTCTGTTTTAACGGTAATTTAAAATATTAATAAATAGAAAGCCAACGTCGCATGTAGCCTACTTTCCTTGCAAATAGAGACGTGTAGGCTACATTACATCGTTTGCCTGAAGGTAAATGAGCATGTATGTATATATTCTGGTCAAATGACATTAAGCTATGTATAAGCTACATTAACTCTATATTTTTTAGATTAATAGACAATTATCTCATGTGGAAGACGGGAAGCAGCCGAACTATGTGCATGCGCTCCTTTGTGTGTATTCGAATGAACATTGGAAATGCACAATGGAAATGCGTTTTGGCTTTGCTCTGAAGGCTCGTGCCTATTTACAAACCGTGGTCGTTGAAGACTCATGCATTCTCATTAGAATTGTGTTTGGGGACTAGATGTGACACCGGACCTCCGTATTATTTATTTATTTATTTATTTATTTAGACAAAAAGATGGAATGTTTTTTCGGTGTCCCCTATATCTTCAGCTTGTGTGTGTTTTACAAAACCAGTGAAAATGTGCACAACATTCACATATCGCAGTGTTTGTTTTTTGGGATCCACAGTACCTTCCCTCGTACATATAGGCTACATGGGATCTAGCCACGGCGAAGAGAGAGCCCTGTCGGGTTCAGTCAGTATAGGCTCGGTGCCGCGCAAGACAGAGGAGGTTCAACCTCCTGACAGCGCGCGAGCTACCCAAATGTGTGACAGCGTGGGTTCGCCACTGTCTGTGCGACCATATATTTTGCTCTGTCATATTTGAAATACCATTAAATGTTTTTTTTTATGTTAATATGTTTTGTGACATGAAGGGTACTTGTAGAGGGTTATGCCGGTTAAAATGTATGTCCCCGCATGTCCTTGTCAAGGGCTCCACTATGTTTTACTTTAAACAGAATTACATCGGGCGATGCTTTTTGTAATTGGGGGAGACTTCGAGCAAGTAGCATAACTTTGAAGTACAAATTTATCCAAAAACGTCAAAAATATGTATATATTATTTTACTATGAGAGGATATGTGTAACAACCTGCTGGGTAGTGCTTCTTAGATTGAGACAAATTGCACCTGATGACATAGTTGGGAAGACCTCCTGTTTCATCTAAAAAAAATAAAAATGTAGCCTAGATTTGCATGCACTTGGGTCTTTGTCATTATCTCAGAGGTTACATGTCTGGGTACTTGTCCTCTGCGAATCAAGCAATTCCGCATGCCAAAACGATGTAATTGCCTTTGAAACTTTACCTTCAAAGAGAGTGTATGCTGCCATTTCAGTGTTTCCTTTACCTCCATCTCCCATAGTTCATTGCATAGTCTTTGCAATGCCTTTGAGGCACTTGATGGGAATTGTATTACAGTGACTACACATGCTGTACAGCCAGTCAGTGAAGGCTGCTATTGAGCTAGACTGCTTGCATGCCGTTCTGTCATAGCATGGGGTGGAGACAAATGTGTGATGTCGTTCACTCTAAAGGGTTGGATTTGATGCACGTGTGTGAATTTGGTGTGCGTTTGTACAGAGGAGGACTGGGGCGGATCTATTAATGCGCAACTCCGGGTTCGGTCAATTCCATTTCAGTTCAGTCAATGTGTTTAGTCTCAAGCCATTCATTGAAAAATCCTCATGACACATGGAGATTTTTCCCCCAGTGCATTCCCTGAGGCGCTTGGGTGAATCTCGCAATTTCTTTCAGGAATTCTGGTCACACTTACTCGTATGGCTATACGCACATGCACACACACACTCTCACACACACTCACACGGTCGGGGTTTCCCCTGCATGTTGTGACGGACTCTCTGGCGCAGTGGTGCTCATGCATTCTCCTGAAGGCAGAGTAAATGGGTCAGTCTCATTTGTGCACAGAAGCTGTTCCTCTCCACACAGAGTGTGCCTGAGTGCAACGGCTCCCTCCTCTCAGGGAGAGAGAGAGAGGGAAGGAGGCTGAAAGGGGGAGAGGGAGGCACAGAGGGAGAGAGGAAGGTAGAGAGGGTGAGAGGGAGGCAGAGATAGAGAGAGGAAGGCAGGGAGGGAGAGAGAGCTCTTACATCAGCTGGGGAAGAGGGTAGTTGCTGGATTCATCCTCTCTCTCATCCTCATGTCAGTCAACACTGGGCCAATATTATTCATATTAAAGTGTCAGACTATGTTACTGAGTCGATAAAAATCCATGCGTGCCAATATGTGTCAGAATGTGCATGTATGTGTGTGCACGTGCGTAGGGTTTGTGTGTGTGTGCATGTGCACATACCCCGTGTGTGTGTGTGGTTATGTGTGTGTGCACGTGTGCACGTACACTGTGTGTGTGTGTGTGTGCGCGCACGCGTGCATGTGTGTGGTTATATGTGTGTACGCATGTGCACATACACTGTGTGTGTGTGTGTGTGTACTTCCAGGTTACAGCAGTCTGGCTGCTTTCAGAAATACTAACACAAAACATTTGCTCATATTAACTCTGAAAGAAGCTTGGCAGGCCAGAGCTGCTAAATACAGCATTAATAATAGCACTAATACTAATGGCGAGTCCATGAAGTTTCATTGTGTGAAGCACAGCCTTTTTCTGCCAGAAGAATAAATTATTCACGTATGAGCTGGCTCGATACAAGCCCTGCTGGAAGTTTGCTTCTTTAGCCATATCACCTGAATGCACTAATGCATGGCGAACAAGAGTTTGAGAGTCCCGTTCCTGACTTAGTGTGTGTTTGTGTGGTAATGTGTGTGCATCTGTGTGTCCATGCATGTGTGTGTTTGTTAGTGTGTGTTTGTGTGGGAGAGTGGGTGCATCTGTGTGTCCATGCATGTGTGTGTTTGTTAGTGTGTGTTTGTGTGGGAGAGTGTGTGCATCTGTGTGTCCATGCATGTGTGTGTTTGTTAGTGTGTGTTTGTGTGGGAGAGTGTGTGCATCTGTGTCCATGCATGTGTGTGTAGTTGTGTGTACATGTGTGTTTTGTGGGTGTGTGTATGTGTCTGTATGCAGACTCAAAGAAAATGAATTTCTTGATTTAATAAACTTATGGACAGTGGTTGCACAGTATTATTAAGTATATGCAGCTGATTAAGTAGAACTTTGCATATACTTAATAATATTGCGTGAAGCCACTGTCCATAGTTTTATCAAGTAAATCCAACGATTCTTTTTTTTGAGAGCATGTGTGTGTATGGAAATGTGCAGGCGCACATGCTCGTGTGTGTGTATGTATACGCTTACGCGTGTGTGCGCGTGTGTGTGTGTGCAGTTGCTTTCTTATGGACGCAGTTGGAAGGAGTGTGGTGTGTCCATCTGTCCTCTCTCCTGTCTCATGTGTCATGGTCTCTCTCTCTCTCTCTCTCTGTCTGCCCCCCTCACGTGAGGTTGTTGGTTTTACCACACTGATGTTGTCGCTGGTTTGCTGGCTGTGCCATTGTGCTGTGACTGTGTGAATCCTCTCAGTGAGCAGACGTTGCAGAGTGAGGTTTCTGTGGTGTTCTCGAGCCTCCTTTCCTGGGCACGGTTTTCTTGCACGTTAGCCAAACTCCAGACAGCACTGCTTCCTCCTCCTGTAACCTGGCGGCATATGGTGGGCAGACCCTGCCAAATTCTCCCTCATTGCGGCCTCCTTCCTGTTCCATGAGGTCAGACAGGAACAATTTTGCTGAGAGACTAGGGTGAGGCTCACCTAGAGGGAGCAGTGTCAGACTGATACAGATCTAAGAACCATGCACCCCTTCACCATCTCACTCTCACTTTCACACCGTCCCACTTTCTCACCCAAAATGTGCACACTCTCACCCTCTCACACTCACTGTGCACAGTCACTCGCTCACTCTCTGTGTACACGCAGTTAACTGTACGCTGTAGACTACTGAATGCGCATCAGTTTCATAAGATCAGAATGAACAGAAATTTGAGAGACTCCTTCCCCCTCTTTCTCTTGTGTGTGTGTATGCATACGTGTATATATGCGTTTGTTTGTGTATGTGTGGGTGTACATGTGTATGTGTGTTTGTGTGTATGTCCATGCATGCATATGTGTGTGCGTGTGTGTATGCTTGCGTACATACATGTGTATGTATGCATGTGTGCGTTTGTGTGCACGTGTGTGTATCCATGTATGTATGTGTGTGTGTGTGTGTGTGTGTGTGTGTGCATATATGTGTGCGTGTGTGTGCTTGTGTGCTTGTGTGTGTGTGTGTGTGTGTGCATATATGTGTGCGTGTGTGTGTGTGTGTATGCATATATGTGTGCGTGTGTGTGCTTGTGTGTGTGTGTGCTTGTGTGTGTGTGTGTATGCATATATGTGTGCGTGTGTGTGTGTGTGTATGCATATATGTGTGTGTGTG
Source organism: Anguilla anguilla (assembly GCF_013347855.1). Lineage (NCBI taxonomy): Eukaryota > Metazoa > Chordata > Actinopteri > Anguilliformes > Anguillidae > Anguilla > Anguilla anguilla. Next base: position 29,297,589 of record NC_049214.1, read on the forward strand.
TGTGTGCTTGTGTGTGTGTGTGTGCATATCTGTGTGTGTGTGTGTGTGTGTATGCATATATGTGTGCGCGTGTGTGTGTGTGTGTGTATGCATATATGTGTGCGTGTGTGTGTGTGTGTGTGTATGCATATATATGTGTGTGTGTGTGTGTGTGTGCATATGTGTGTGCGTGTGTGTGTGTGCGTGTGTGTGTATCCGTGCTTATACAGTTTGTGTGTCCCCGCGCAGGACTGAGCGGAGGGAGCCTGGCGCCATGACGGGGGCGGGGCTGGATGATGACATTCCCCTGGGCGAGAGGAAGACGGTCACAGACTTCTGCTACCTGCTGGACAAGTCCAAGCAGCTCTTCAACGGCCTGAGGTGCGCCTGTCTGTCTGTCCGTCCGTCTCACTGCCTTGCCTGACCGTCTGTTTCCTACACCGTCACACTGAAAGCTGCGTGATCAACCCTGGACCCATGTCCTCTGAAATGGCCCCCTGCTCATTATCTCAGTTCTTCAGGTTTCATGTTGGTTGGTTTTAATAATTTGATCCGCTCTTTATGTTTCCCTTGCTTAGCAGTGCTGGCATGATTGTGTGTGCAGGAGAATCTCTTATGCTTTTCCAGAACCTAGGAATAATGTAGCAACCTCTGACCCTATTAATCAGATTTTTTATATTTATTTATTTTTTTCAATCTTCCATCGTTTCAGGGATTATTTTTGCATGATTGTGAATTTGTGATAATTGGATATCCAATGTCTGCATGTGTTTTTCACTAAATTAGTTATGCCGAATGAAGCGGTATCATCCCTGCGTTTGGACTGGATTGTAGCTGGTGTGATTTGTTGCTCACTTTTATGGCCCAAAATTCTCTCCTCATTCCTTCATTGCATTCTCTGCCGTACTGAAGTTCTGGTGTTCTGATTGCCATACTGATATATGGCACAGTTAAGGGGGTGGTCTATTGTTAATGCCTTATAATGTGCAGCCTCCATTAGAAAATATGATTCTTTTAAGGTTTTCCGCCAGGGCCCAGTTCTGATAGTACTGCCACAGAAGATAAAGATTCTGTTGTATCTAGTGTTCTCTTCTGTCTGCAATTACATTTTTTTTCCTGTGCCTTTCTTCTGTATTAATTAAATGTGACCCCTAGACTCCCATGAGTAGAATGGATTTTTTAATATATTGACTTGAGTCAACACTTTATCCATATTTAATTTATTTCAGAACATTTTAGCTCCGATTCTGGATTCTGCACAAATTAACCCAGGGTTATGTTTGTTTTTCTCGATTAGAGAAAATTAGAAAATGAAAAAGGAAAGCAGAAATGGTCACATCAGACGTTTCATGGCTGCTGGGTTGCTTTGGAGTTAATCAGTCATTTTTAGCAAGTCTGTTTATAGTCTGAGTATGTCATTTGCTGCAGGCTGTATCTCTTGCTCTCTCTCTCTCTCTCTCTCTCTCCTCTATGTCTCCCCATTTTCTCCCCTCTCTCTCTATCTTATTTCAATATGTTGGCATTCCTGCTTGTTCTAATATATTGTGAAATAATGCGTTAAGACAGAAATAAACAGAATACCATGAATGAATGGTAACCGTAACAGTAGTAATAATCCAAATGCAAACATGATTAATATGTTGTAAATGATAATGCTGATCAATAGCATTTGAGTACATTAGTATGTTATATGTGGCTATCTGTGCAATAAATGTAGTATTTGTCCATTTTTGTCATTGTCTCAGCAAAAGCCTTGTATTTATGTGCATCATATGTGTATGTGTGTGTGTCAACACATGTTTGTTGCATTAGCCTTTATTGTCTATTTCTCTGTGTCTCTATGTTTGTACATTACCATCTAAGAGTGTTCCAGTGTGCGTGTGCAAGCAAGAAAATTAAAGAAAATTGTTCGTAGGGAATGAAAATGTGTTTGTCTGTGTGTGGTGTACTCGTTGAGGGGGAGAGTCTGGTGTGTGTATAAGTGTGTGTGTGTGTATGCTTGAGAGAAAGTCTGATATATGAGTGTATGTGTGTGAGTTCATTAGTGTTTGTGTTTTCTGTGGGGCAGTCGATGGCGCGGTTCATGTGGTGCAATCGCAGTTTATCAGTCAGTCTTGCTGTGTGAGGGATGCAGCGTGAGACAGCCGGAGTGGCCGTGATGCTGACTGAGCGTGCTCAGACCCGGCTCGTCCTCAGAGCGCCCGCAGACTCAAACTTCAACTTTCAGGGGTTTATTTTATTTTTCACTTTCTGTTCAGACTGCGTTTTTATCTCCAAGCCTCCAGACAGGGATTTAAGGCTAGAGAGTAGGAAGGGGCTTAGGAACAGAATATTTGGGATATTCCATCCTCCCCCCCCCCCCCCCCCCCTTTCACTTCAGTGCTCAGGGGGTGTGTCCTATGTCATTGTCACGCCCCTGGATGAGTGACCTTACAGGTCACTGGGGTCAGAGGTCACACAGGGTTACATTTGTGGGAATCCAGCTGTGCGTGTATTGCGGGTTCTACAAGACTCTTACCAGATTCTCGGCTCCATATTCTTAACACTGAAAGTTTGTCTGCCTTCCGTTGATGAACAGAAACATTCAGATTTGATGCGTCTTCTGAAAATGTATTATATTGGTTTAGAGATTCCAAAAAAATCAGAGGAGCCGATTAAAAAATACAACTACAGTTATATATTTTACAGTTATTAAGTAGAAGATTAGAATTGGTGCATTTTGACCATTTTTGAGCAAGGTTTGACTGTTGCTGGGAAGAATACGCCTCCTGCAGCACAGTCTCCTGGTTTTGACATGAGGTTACCAGTCTGATGAATAACCTGGCAGTGTCCTACTGACACACACACACACATGCACACATAGACACGCACACATACACACATTCGCATGCACAGATGCCCATACATAAGTGCACACAGACGCATGTCCACAGAAACATATGCTCACATTTGTGCACACACGCATATACACATGCTCATACACGTACGTTAGGGCACAAACACGCTCCCTAAAACACCTACGCTCAAATACACACAATTACGCGTGTGCACACATGCACGCTCAGACTGTGCTGATATGATCTGTGCCTCTCACCCCAGGTGACCTCGCTGGTTGTGGGGGAGAGGCTTCCGGCTGTTTAATTTCATTCCATGCACCATTAAATCCCCATCTCCTCCAACAGGATTAATCCCCGGAAGATCTATTCCCCCGGAAGGAGCCCAGCTGTAAATCAGAGGCTGGGCACGGGGGTGGGGGACCGGGGTGGGGGACCGGAGAGAGCTGATTTACACATTTTCAGCCCTGCTTAACCTACCGTCTGTTCATCAGGCTCCTCTGAGTCTCTTCTGCGTTCTGCAGTGAAGAATGAGTGAGAGAAGTACTGTGTCTGCGTGCGTACGTGCGTGCGTGTTTGTGTGCACGCTTGTATGTGTGTGTGTGTGTGTGTGTGTAAATAAGCATGAATACGTATGCTTGTGTGTGTTCGTGTGTGTGATATGTATTAGTGTGTGTGCATGAACATGTGGATGGTTCTGTTGTTGTAAGTGTAATATTCTTCTCCCAGGCTCAGTGTATTGTGTTTCCCCTTGTCTTTGCGGTCGCCTGATGTGTTGCCATGGGAACGGTTTGAGATGGCGATGGGGTTTGAAACTGTTTTTTTAATTTTTTGGGAAGAAAGGACACATTCCACTTCCACTCGGGCAGGCAGAACCCACAGCATCACGTCATCACTGTCTGACTCATTATACACACGCATGCGCACCAACACACACTCATACACTCACTCACACACACACACACACACACACACTCACTCACACTCACACACACACACACACACACACACACGCTCTCTCTGACAGAAACACGCTCACACACTGTCCCCTCACTCTTATTCATGTCTGTTGCTAGGCAGATCATCAGACTTTCCAAATCTTCCCTCATACTCAAAATTATTAATTAAATCATATTTCTTACCCATGCTAATATTATTGGCAAAAATTTAATTCACAAATGCCTTATAATCAATTGAATGTTTTAGGAATTCTGTCCTCTTTTGCAGAACATTATCTTAACATTTTTCCGACAGGCAGTAGTGGCACCGAATGAACATTGGACATTGGAATTGTGGGAAGTGAATTTAACTTGAGCGCTTATAGAGGGTGGGTGGTAGGCGCTGTAAAACTTGCCTCATTGTAGAAAAAGACTGCGCTGACTGGTTTACTGTGTGCTGGGAAAGCTGGACTGGTTCATTGATACGGAGAAAAGGTTTCTTGGAAGATAGTCTCTTTGTCTCTCCCTATCTCTCCATTGCTTTTTACCGCTCCCTTCCTCCCTCTTTCTCTCACTGCCCTCTTGTTTACCTCAGACTCCGGATCTGAGATAGGGACTGTGTGGTTCTAGCAGAAGTTACAGTTATTGTAGCTGAATACGGTTATTTATTATTGTTATAAGCAATAATTGCATAGACCAGTCCTGTTATTAATTGTTTAAATGAAGTATTATTGTTGACAGAGCTGCATGCTGCCATGAAAGGGAGGAGGAGGACCCAGAATTCATTGCTGCACTTATAGGTGTGGTTGTGGCTATGTTTCTGACGGGGTGCCCCCCTTCTCCCCCTCAGGGACCTGCCGCAGTACGGGCACAAACAGTGGCAGTCTTACTTCGGCCGAACCTTTGACGTCTACACCAAGCTGTGGAAGTTCCAGCAGCAGCACAGGTGAGCTCAGCTCTGGGGTCCAGGCGGCGATTGGCTGCCGTTTCTCCAGGCCTGTCGCCCTTAATCGAAGCCCCGCCCTAGTGCTGGCTGAGCCAGTGTGCGTTAGCACTTTCTGCTTCTCCACAACCCTCTCAGTGCTTCCAGTCTGGGCTTTTCACTCTTCTGATTGGCCCAAAAGGTCTGGGTGCCCCCCTCAGCCCTGGGGAGGGAAGGAAAATGTAAAGAAGATCATTCACTCTAGAACTAGAGATTTATGCTTTCTGCCTTCTGGAAACTGGTCAGAGAGAGGGAGAGATGGGGGAGACAGTCCACTGTTGCTCAGTATTAACTGTATCCCTGGTTTGCTTTGGGTGGAAAGAAACCTCTACATTGTGTCTGTATGTGTGTACGCCCGTGTGTGTGTGTGTGTGTGTGTCTTCACAGGCAGGTACTGGACAGTCGGTATGGGCTGAAGAGGTGGCAGATCGGGGAGGTTGCCTCCAAAATAGGCCAGCTGTACTACCACTACTAGTAAGATCCTGCCTTTCATCTGCATCACAGTCACAGTGGCCACGGTTACATGCACTCCACATTCCGAATAATGGGTCCTTATTCTGGTTAGGGTCACATTGCTATTATGCCATTTACATGTGGGTAAGTCCGGGTCAATTCAACACACTTTTGGACTGCATAATCACAAATTCTGATAAGATTTGGCATGTGGATTTGGTCTTAGAAGAAACCACTGGGGCTAAAATTACACTTGTCTCTGATTGTTAATCTGGGTGGTATGGGCTAATTAATTTTGGACTAAGTAGCGTGACTCGGTGAATTTGACTTGTCATATCCCCATTACTATAGGTCATAGGCTCTTATATCATTTAAATGTCTTTTCCAGCTCTTTACCAAGTGATTATAACTTGCTAGGTGTGAACCACTGGTGTGTTTTGTCTTTAAATGAGGGCTATCTGAAGGCACACACTAAAAAGTTTACTGTGCGCCTGTCTTAATGCTGAAGTATATGGATATCAATCATAGTGTATGTGAAGCTAGAAATGTTTCCCTCTTGACATTTAGTCTCTTCCAGTTTAAACCACACCCACGTCCTGTTTCTATCCATATACTCGTACAAATACAAGTAATTTTATCATTCAGCAAATACAGATACAGATACAAATTGTGGCACATCTGTACACCCCAACTAGCTAGTTTGTATATGTTATATTAATGTAATGTTAAATTTAACTTATTTCAGCCTTTTGTGAATGGGAGTACAAATGGGCGGTTTTCCAGTTCACTAGATAAGTGCTAACATTAATGTTTTTTTCATCAAAAATTCAATTATCTCGTGCGGTAGCTGGCTATGTTGCATGATTACAGCCGTGTTTCCTAAAAAAACTGGCAAATTGTTTGTCTAACCAAGGTGGGCCAGGCTTTGCTGTCACTCTACTGTTAATCAGAATATGGAATAAAATGGATGTTCTCTGAATACTTTCCCCGTGCCTGTTTGGTGTTTAAGTGCTCGTGTGTCTGTGTTTATATGGCTGGTCCGGTAAGTGTTTCTGTGCGTGCTTGTGTGTGTGCAGCCTCCGCACCTCCGAGACCAGCTACCTGAACGAGGCCTTCTCCTTCTACTCCGCCATCCGCCAGCGCTCCTACTACTTCCAGGTCAACAAGGAGGACAGGTGAGACCAGGTGTGTCCATGGCCACGCCCACAGGGCGGGCTCGAGTGTTTGTGTCGAGCGCATGTGGGCATCTCGCTGAGTTTTTGGGTTCTCGCAGCCCCTCGTGTTTCCTGCATTCTCATTGGCTGATTGATATGATCTTGTCACGCGGCAGGTCTTGGCTTTGACTCTCCCCGTTTCAATTTTGCGGGTTCTTCCTCAACACTGTCTCTTCTTTCTCTCCCTCCTTGCTCCCTCCTCCTCCTCCTGCTCCTCCTCCTCTCTTGCTACCTCCTGTCCTCCGCTGGCCTCCCAGGCCTGAGTTAGTGGTGAAGAAGCTGAGGTACTACGCTCGCTACATCGTGGTCTGCCTCCTGCTCAATAAGATGGATCTGGTGAAGGTGCTGGTTAAGGTGAGGACAGAGGCTTTTTTTTCTTCTTTTTTTACAGTTTTGAAAATATGAGGCCCTTGTGTCATGTGACTCATGACTGATTTATTTTTTGTGTGCGTCTTTGTGCGCATGGGCCTTCGTTTTTGTGTGTGTGTGTGTGTGTGTCTGTCTGTCTGTCTGTCTGTCTGTCTGTGTGCAGGAGCTGTCAGATGAGATAGAAGATTACACTCACCGCTTTAACACAGAGGACCAGCTGGAGTGGAACCTGGTTTTACAGGAAGTGGCTGCTTTTGTGGAGGTGAGAGACATCACTAACCAGACAGCCGATCACCCTCTGTATTCATTACGTGCCCTCTAGTTCCAAACTGTACAGCTGTCCATTGTGATGTCACAGTTCATGAATATTCATGAGCAAGCATGCCCAAGGACAGAATACCATTGCCACAGTATTGTGCTTTGTCACGCCTGTTCTATTTTCTGAGGGTGCATTAAATTTGGCTCTTGAGTCACACAGGGCTGGCAGGGATGGCAGGGTTTCAGCTGGCTGGGATGACATTGTCTCGTCATGCTCCAGTGATCCCCACTGGCTTGGGCGTTAAAAAAGCTTAAAAATAAAATAAAGAAGAGAAAAAGAGTGTGTCCCTGCTGAAAAACACCACTCTGTGTGTGTGTGTGTGTGTGTGTGTGTCTAGGCGGATCCAGTAATGGTGCTGAATGACAATAATGTCATTGTGATCACATCCAATCGTTTGCTGGAAGGGGGCGTGCCCCAGCTGGAGCAGGGCATGGTGGTTGGTCAGCTCGCCCTGTCAGACGCCCTCATCGTCGGCAACTGCAGCAACCAGGTACGCTTCCACTTCTGGCCTGTTGATATTGTTAATGTTTAAGATTGCATGCTTAACTCCTGTAATAATAGTATGTGTGTGTATGTGTTTGTACAGTGTGCGCATGTGTGACTGCACTGTGATTTCTGTATCTAAGGGGTGTGTGTGTGTGTGTGTGTGTGTGTGTGAGAGAGTGAGAGAACAAGAGACAATGCTGTGATGTCTCTCTTTCTCAGGTGTGTGCGTGTGCATGCATGTTCTGTATGTGTGCACACGTGTGTGTCTGCATGAGCGTGGCAGTGCTGTGATGTCTGTGTCTCTCTCTGTCTCTCAGGTGAAGTTCAGTGAGTTGACCATCGATATGTTCCGCATGCTCCAGGCTTTGGAACGAGAGCCCATCACCCTGGCAACACCGAACACCAAGCCAGGCTCACTGGTGAGGGAGCACTCAGTAACTACTGCTTTATACATGCAGACTGCTATCTTTATTGCTACTTTATAAATAATCCAAACTGCCTTTATTACTGCTTTATAAATACCCCAAACTGCCTTTATTACTGCATTATAAATACACCCAACTGCCTTTATTACTGCATTATAAATACACCCAACTGCCTTTATTACTGCATTATAAATACACCAAACTGCCTTTATTACTGCTTTATAAATACACCAAACTGCCTTTATTACTGATTTATAAATACCACAAACGACCTTGTGAGCGCTGTATACTGAGTGTCTTGTGCATCCTCGCAGGAGCCCACAGAGAAGCCGGCTAAGAGAGAGAACCCCCACAAGTACCTGCTGTATAAGCCCACCTTCAGCCAGCTCTACGCCTTCCTGTCTGCCTCCTTCAAGGTCCGTATCCTGTACTGTCCTCTGCCCTGCTCAGACTCGCCCCCTTCCCCCTGCCCTGCTCAGACTTACCCACTGCCCACTGTCACACGTAGTCCCGCCCCCTTCACTCTGCCCCGCCCCCTTCCCTCTCTCCTGCTCAGTCCTGCCCCCTTCCCTCTTCTCCCCTCTCCATCTCACTCTCTTCTTCCGCTCTGTCCCCCTCCCCCTCCCCCATCTCTTTCCTTCTTCATCCATATTCCCCCTTCATCTTGCTGTCTCCCACTATCTCTGTCTCTCGCTGTTTATCTCTCCCTCTCTCGGCCTCCTGCTGTCTATCACTCTCTCTCTCCCGGTCTCTCTGTCACAGGCAGATTGTAGCACATAGTGGAGGTGTGAAGCCTGAGTAGTGTGAGTGCGTCCCAGTGTTTCAGGAACACTCACATATGCTGAAGCTGTTACTATAGTGACATAGTTTCTATGGTGACGTCGTCATAGAGGCTGCTCCCTCTCACTCTTCATAGTGTTGTTCGTCATGTTGCTTGCGGTGCTTGTTGCAGGAGCTGCCAGCGAACAGCGTGCTGCTGGTCTACCTCTCGGCCACCGGAGTCTTCCCCACCGGACGCAACGACTATGAAGGTGAGCACCCGTTCCCCTCCGCTTCCCCCAAATCAAAGCTCCTGCTTCCCCCTTTCATCGATAAGCAGGAGCCAGTACGCTGCACAGCATGCTTAGCACAGGGGTCGGCCTGAACGATACAGCCTAAACACATATAGCATAACTGAGCCTTGAATAAAAAGATTACATTTTTTCATTTTGTAATTTAAAATAAACAGCATTTAAGCACACCATTAAAAATAATAATTTAAGGTGGGGCTGTATGTTCTTGGGTAGGAACATCGCCACCTGCTGCTCATTTACGGGAAGGGTTTTGTTGTCCTGAGGAAACCCCCCCCCCCTCATGTGACCCACATTAAAAACATAAAAGAAAGGGAAAAAGCGTAGCTCACCCTTTTCACGCCTCAGAAAGAACCCCCCAGTGGTCCTGTACATTAAAAAGCGTTTAATGGCGGGATTTAAGCCCTGCCTGGTTCGCTGCACTTGGCGGTATTTCACCCCAGAAGATCAATATTTTTTTCCGTGGCCACATAGGACACGCAGCGCCTGGCTCTCTGCCTCATTAATTCATCCTGGCACATAAAAGCAGACGGGCTTTTCTCCATTGAAATGAGGCGGCCGTTACCCATAGTCCCTCAGGAAGCAAGGCAGATGGTGGGGGGGGGGGGTGCTGGGGGGGCTGCTGGAGGGCCATGTCAGGTAAGAGCTTCTCTGGGAGGTGCTCCAGCTAAAATGTTATAACTGTCTTGTAAAATGCATCCTTTGAAAGCAAAGGGGTTGCTTTGTTTTCTTGTTTGAATGTGTGTGTGTGCGTGTGCGTGTGAGTGTGCGTGCGTGTGCGTGTGAGTGTGCGTGTGAGTGTGCGTGCGTGAGTGTGTGAGTGTGCGTGTGTGTATGTGTGCATGTGTGTGTGTGTGTGCGCGTGTGTATATAGTGTGTGCGTGCGTGTGTGCGTATTATTGTGTTTGTGTGTGTGTGTATGCGTGAGTGAGAGTGCGTTAGTGTGAGTGTGTGTGTGTGTGTGTGTGTGTGTATTATAACGTGTGTAATCTGCCCTGGTTTCAGGGCCCTATGACTTTGGAGGTGTCCTCACTAACAGTAACCGTGACGTGGTGAACGGGGAGATGCTACAGAAGAGGAACCAGGCGCCCAAGGAGATGCACTGGTGAGTATGATACATAACCACACACTGCCACACACATTACTGCACACATAACCACACACTGCCACACACATTACTGCACACATAACCACACTGCCACACACATTACTGCACACATAACCACACACTGCCACACACTTTACTGCACACATAACCACACTGTCACACACATTACTGCACACATAACCACACTGCCACACACATTACTGCACACATAACCACACAGTGCCACACACATTACTGCACACATAACCACACTGCCACACACTTTACTGCACACATAACCACACTGTCACACACATTACTGCACACATAACCACACTGCCACACACATTACTGCACACATAACCACACTGCCACACACTTTACTGCACACATAACCACACTGCCGCATACATTACTGCACACATAACCACACACCGCCACACACATTACTGCACACATAGCCACACTGTCACACACATTACTGCGCACAACCACACACCGCCACTCACATTACTGCACACACAACCACTCACTGCCACACACATTACTGCACACATAACCACACGCATTACTGCACATTACTGCACACATAACTGCATACTGCCACACACATTACTGCACACATAACCACACACATTACTGAATACATAACCAGCATATTAGTGCATATTTAAGGGCTGATGTAGTGGGCGTGCCTAGTGGCCTGTGAGTGTGTGTCTGTGAGTGTGTGTCTGTGTGTGAGTGTCTGTGAGTGTGTGTCTGTGTGTGAGTGTCTGTGAGTGTGTGTCTGTGTGTGAGTGTCTGTGAGTGTGTCTGTGTGTGAGTGTCTGTGAGTGTGTCTGTGTGTGAGTGAGAGAGAGCTGGCTGCTTAGCTCTGTGTCCTCGCTGAGGAAGAGAAGCTGGAGATAATGGCGGTAGATCACACTGACCGTCTCCAGCTTGTTGAAAAGCACGGGTGTGCTCAAAGTGAAATATGACAGTGCTTAGCGTACAAAGCCAATGATGTAGGCGAACATGACAACGTTATTACAGCAGCAGTTTGCAATAAATGCTTCAGCCCTGCAAAGCATCTGTCCGATGACCACCCCGATCTCTTCTGGGGCTGCAAATCCCAACCGGCGTAGTAATAACAGACAGATACATGACAAGTGTGGATAAAGCATTTTCCTCAGTGTCATTTGAAGAATACAAACTAAATTTCTTATATAAAGCAAGATAGTCTAGCTCGGTCTTTGGTAACTTAATTCCTGATTTCACGTCAGATATTGTTAAATATTTTTAAAAAGATGTTAAGTTTTCATTTTGTTCTTTAAGAAATTATTGGTTATCAGAGGTTTGCCGCGGTATAGATTTGGTATCGATGTTAAGGATCCAAAGCTGGCATCGACACTAATGCACACAACCAGACACCCACAGCCCTACAAATGCACACTCAACTGCATGTTCATGCACAAACTGCATGCCACGCCCCATTAACACACACACAACCACTGAAGACCACATATTAAAATGAAGAATGCCACAGACCCACACACTGTTTCACCGCTTGTGTGTCTCTTGTGTTTAACAGCCTGCACCCTGGGGACCTGCTCCCCTTCACCAGGAAACCCCTCTTCATCATCGTGGACTCCTCTAACAGCTCGGCCTACAAGGTGAGCCCTTCCTGCGTTTCTCTCTCGGTTTGATTTAGATCTTTGTGTCAGGGCGCCCCCTGGTGTCAGATTTTATGCGGTTTAGCGTCAGCAGTCAAGAGACAGCCTTGTGCTCAGTTTACTTTATACGGGAGTTTGTGCTGAATTCATGACCTGTTTTTAAGCAGAACAAGCTGCACTAATAATATTATATTATATAATTATACACAGATCTAATTTATGGGTTACCCCCCCCCCCCCCTGCAATATGTATGCTCATCAAGGTGTACTATTCCTTTACACATATTCATCTGAGTAAATTTTGCTTTATTCTGTTTTTTTTCTTCATCTGGCCCCTGTAGAATTTCACGAACCTGTTTGGACAGCCGATGGTGTGCTTGCTGTCACCCACAGTGTATCCGAAGAGCATGCAAGGTACACGCCCCAGAATCACAACCCCGCACCTCCAGGGAAGAGGCCTCGGAAAGCCCTGGGCTTTGAGGGCCTGCCTGGCTGATGTTTTATTATTGTGTTAGCAGGGAAAGGAAACGTGAGTTCAAGATGAGAAGAACGTAAAATGTTTAGCTATCTGAAATGTTTCTGTATTGAAAGACCAGATTGCAACGCACTGTTACTACGGTCACCGTTAAGGCGATTGTGTGCATGTGACACCCGTTTTTGAATGCATCGCTCGTTGCTATTGGTTACACCCCCGGAATGCCTACCGCGTGGGAGTAAAGGCCCCTCAAAGGCTGGTGCTGAACGTCGCAGGGCGAATGTAGCGTTCAGAGTGAACTGTGATGAAACAGGCGAATGAGCGACGTCTAATCAGCCTCAGCTGTGCCTGTGTGTGATGCTGCTGCCCAGCGTGCTGCGTTCCCACCGGGCTGTGGGGGAGACAGGAATAACCGACAGCCGCTTAAGAGGCGGAGTCAGCCCTCTCTGCTCCTCCCCCGCCCTCACCATCCCTCTCCCTCCCCTCCTGTCCCCTCCCTCTAGACCAATCGCAGCGCGGCAGCCTCTTCACGCTCTTTCTGTACAGCCCCCTGGTGGCCTTCCTGTACGTCTGCGGGCTGAGCAGCATGCGCCAGGGCATGTGGGAGAAGGCCCAGGAGCTCCTGCAGAAGGTGTACCGCGATATCGGCCAGCTGATGACCCACTCTCCTGCCATAGGTACTGAGAGAGTGTGTCAGTGTTTCAGTCGTCCATGCTGGAACGTTTTTTCCCCGCCCCCTCGTCGTGGCTGTCACGTGACTGAAAACTGTGAATATGCCCTGTTTGAATTTGCGAGTGAGATGACAAACCCAACACACACTCACAATCATTCAGCTGTTTTGTCATTCATCAATCCCTCTCCCTCTCTCTCTCCCCTCTCTCCTGCCTCTCCCGTATCTCCCTCTCTCCTCTTTGTCCTCTCTCCCTCCCTTTCTCCTCTCTCTCCTCCCTCTCCCCTCCCCTCTCTCCATCTCTCTCCTCCCTCTCCCTCTCTTCTGCCTCTCCCTCCCTCTCTCCTCCCTCTCTGTCTCTCCCTCCCTCTCCCCTCCCCTCCCCTCTCTCTCTCTCCCTCCCTCCCTCTGTGTCTCTCCCTCCCTCTCTCCTCTCCTCCCCTCTCTCTCCCTCCCTCCCTCCCTCTCAGACCAGGCGTTTCTGCAGTTCTATGGTGATGAGTTCCTGCGGTTGCTGCTGCTCCGTTTCGTCTTCTGCTCGGCGGTTCTGAGGCTGCACAAGCTGTTCCGGGTGCGTTGGCCCCTCCCTCCCTCACTTGATTGGCTGTGCTGGGTCGTGGAGTGCTGGATTGATTGATTGACTAGCTGTGTTGCTCGCCCTGTTATCACAGGAGGCCCGGAGCTTTCCGGAGTCCTATCCCCCGCTGCCCCCGCAGGACACGGTGGAGAACAGCGTTCTGCAGCGCGGCGTGCTGGAGCTGGCGGCCATGTTGGACGTGCAGAGCCTGTTCTGTGACGGGCTGATGGACAGCTACTGACCCCTCCCCCCAGCCACTCCCAGCAGTACCTGGCCATGCCCACATGCTGACAGAGCTCTCTGGAGGAGGGACTTTGGAGATTTGACCTTGGATTTAAATGTTATTTTTCAGGGTTTTTGTCTTTCCTTCAATCCTGGCAGAGAAACAATTTCTCCTTATTTTTTCATTTTACGTTTCCCATTTTACGGAATTTACAAAAATGTTTTTCGTTATTTACACATGAACACCGGGGGTGCTGTTGAGTGCGCAAATGCCCCGTGACGCACAGAGGCACATGCTTTCAGTTTACGCACACACACACACACACACACACATCCGTTACCTGCTCAGGATGGGCATGGACCGATAGAGCCGTTTCCAGAGCGTACATTCAACAGTGCGGTGGGGTTTCGCCAGCAGTTACTCAAGGGCGACGCTGCCTGCTGTGCTTCCAAAAGATCACTCCTAACATTCAGATGAGCTGAACTTGAGGCCTCCTCATTTGCCAGCCCAAGGGCCTGTGGCCTTGTTCTCTTTCCGGCCACCCGGGCTCAGGATTACAGGAGCATTCTGCATGTGAGTATCTGTGTAAAACTTGGACAGATGTAGCGATAGCTGTAGCCTGCTTTCTTTATTCATGTTAAAATAGTGCGCCACCTATGTTCTGGGAGGGTGTGCAATTTAGTTTGCTTGTTTTTTTTGTTTTGAGTTCCTCTGCTGAGCAGCAGGGGGAGGTATAGCCCCTGTGTAAGTTGTGCTGTATAGTTTATTGACGGGTGACTGGTCTCCAAGGTAACAGCTGGTGGGACTCATGTGACTTGAATCGTGTCCTGTCAACCTGCGAAATGCCTGGTTTCCAGTGGGCAGGTGTTAAGCTGTGCAGTTCTAATGAGAGCCAAAATGGCGGCGTGCATTTCACCTTATGAGTCCCACCTGCAACTTGTGAATCCGTTGGCCCCAGAACATCTGTATGGGTGGCCATTGACCTTTCTGAAGGTCCGGCATTCCTGTAGCGCACAGACCGTTGTTTTATGAGCTCCTGTGAAGTCCATCGTTAGTCCATCTGTCTGTCCTGTGGTGCAGGTCTTAAAACCTTGTTTCCAGTTTGTATAGAATTTTTTAATCTATATTTGGGAAACATCTCAAAGGAAAAATATACACATGTGTGTAACTTAAGTCATTTGAAATGAAAGTTAAAAATGACGACAAAGCACGAACAAAAGTGAAGCAGTGAGGCGCTGCTGTAGTGTGTGTGTGAGTGTGTGTGTGTGTGCGTGTGTACATGCAGGTGTGTGTGTGCATGCAGGTGCGTGTGCGTATGTGTGCGTGTGTGCATGCAGGTGTGTGTATGCATGCAGGTGTGTGTATGCATGCAGGTGCGTGTGTGTATGTGTGCATGTGTGCGTGTGTGCATGCAGGTGTGTGTATGCATGCAGGTGCGTGTGTGTATGTGTGCATGTGCGTGAGGGTATGTGTGTGTGTGTGTGTGCATGCGTGCGTGTGTGTGCATGTGCGTGAGGGTATGTGTGTGCATGCAGGTGCGTGTGTGTATGTGTGCATGTGCGTGAGTGCGTGAGGGTATGTGTGTGTGTGTGTGTGCATGCGTGCGTGTGTGTGCATGTGCGTGAGGGTATGTGTGTGTGTGTGCGTGCGTGCGTGTGTGTGTGTGTGGGGGGGGGTTCTATAAAAGCACCATGTAATAATGCACACAGTAGCAAGCGTCTGACTGAAATGTGGGGCAGCTTAAAAATAACATTCCAAATTGAGGGTGGACGTGCTAGTTTCAGGCTCTCTCCTGTCTCTCATTCGGGCAGCAAATCTGGACCACTTTAAGAAAAGATCACTTTATTCCTTAGTTCTTTTTTTTAAACTGAAAATTGTTGATGATGTTGCCAATAATATAATAGTAATAATAATATTAATGATAGCCTTGCACTTTACTATATTGAGTTTTAAGCAGTGTTTTTTGTTTGTTGTGATATTGGTAAAGGACATGAGCTAAAAAATAAATAAATAAATAAATAAATAAAAGAATAATGCATCACCGGCAAGGGAAGTTTAACCTTTGTCCTCTGATCTTAAACAGTAGGCAGTGATAACAGTTTCAGGACATGGGTATTTGTTTTATTATGTATGGAATCATTTCAGATGGAGGTTATGTGATGTCATCATGGTGTTTCAGAGCAGCGGTGTGCTGCTGATGTCACGCCTCCTTGTCCACAAACACAGGTGGTTACCAGACCTGGGTCGAATACACATTTGAAATGGCTTTAGATGGTGAAATTATAAGAAAGAAACTGCAGATCTCTGACAAATCTTCTGCTAAACGTTGAACTCAACATACAAACATGTTAGAAGAATATTGTTCTGAATATTGGTGAAAAAAATTTTAATCAGGAGGAATTTTACTTTATTTAACGGGGTTAATGTATGGGTGATTTACCCAGGTCTGGTGACAGTGCATTCTTTCGAATAGCTGAAATTTCTCACTTTCTAAAAAAACAATATTTGTTTTGCCACTATCACAATGCGTCTCTTGTTTATGAAACAGACTTGTTTTGAAAAATGTTTTTGGATCAGTATTAATGTCCTTTTTTTTGTCCTTTTGTACCTTTAAGTAATGACTCTGAGCCTAGCAGTTAGCAGTTAGCTGAACAGCAGATGGCAGTTTTGCTGAACAAATGTGGGGTACTGACCCACGTCGGAACCCCTTCCTTTCCTCAGAGGTGTTTGGATCTAAATGGCTGAATAACTTCCAGATCCGGGAAGTAAAAAAAAAAAAAAAACATTGAATAGTTTAATTTGTGAATTCCTGGATTGCAGTGTCTGTGGAAGCATTGAGCTGCACTGCCCCGAAAAGCACCCTTATTTTATCATTTTATTATCATTGTTTTTTTTATTTATTGTAGTATCCCCTTTCTGTTTGCTGTTCATGTAATTTCCTTGGATTGTGACCAGGAGGCACTTAGAGCACAGATCTGGATCTGAGTGAGAGGGTGGAAAAAAGCACAGGAGTGTTAACACTCATATACCAAACTGCACACCATGGGTACACAACCAGACAGACGCATGAATCCTCCTCCCCTCTTCAAAGGGATAGTCCCTCTGACTGTCTTACCCATAGTTAGACAATAAGATGGATGCCAATTTCATCTCCGTGCATCCAGAAATATTAGACAATATTTCTGTGGGCTGCAGGCTAACTGCGCTGCCAATATGAATGGTGTTTAGATGGATGCAACGTTAGTTTGGCTAAGTGATGGCAATACAAGAGTGGAGTATGGGGTTGCCAGGTATGTGTGTCACTGACTGGAAAATTGTGCACCCACTGCCACTCCCGCTGCAGTAAGTAGTACTGCATACCTGGCAACCCCAAACTGACTCATCAAGCGGTGCTGCACAGCTACTAATCACTGAGCCCAGCGGATGAATGTGTGCTTATTTGTCAGTTATAGTTCTGAATTTAGCTGCCTCTGAAACAACTAAGATCTTGTTTTTCTGTTTTTATTTTCACTCATTATAAATGCACAAGATGCAAGTGTACATAACTTGGTGCTGGAAAGTGTACTTCCATCACTAATTAGCAAAGCTAACATTGCTTCTATTTGCAGCCATTCGTAGTGGTAGCTCGGTTATCATGCAGCCTGTAGATATTGTCTAATATTTTTATACTGGGTGCACAGGGATGAAATAGATATCTATCTTATCATTTAACTATGGGTAAGATTGCCAAAAAGCTAATTTCCCAGTTGGACTGTCCCTTTATGACCATAGAAGACCATCACTTAACACACTTAAAAATCCACAATAAAAAACACACTTTGTACTGTAAATGCGGAGTTACTGATTATTATAGTGCATTTGCCCTGTGTGCATGTAAACGGCAAGAATACACAACATATCGTTTCATAACAACTGTTGTTTAGTGGAGATGAGTGACAGTACTTCCAATTATTAATTACACCCCTTACGGAAATGGGCTATACTGAAATATATTGAGATAAAATATATCAGAAAGGTAATGAAACACTGGTCAAAAATAATTTTGGTGTTCAGTTTTTAAGTACATTGCTGTTAAATGTATTTATATTTTTCAAAAAGTCCACATATTTATGATATATTGCAGTTTATTCCATTTTCGTAAGGAACTGTTGAACCGTTGTCAGATTCCGGGTTGCAATGTTTTGTTACTTTGTAGATGTTATTTCTAGGGCCAAACCTTAACATGTTACTTGGCTAGTGCGGGTGTTTTTCTTAAAGGTTCCTACTGTTGTGGGAGGGAAGGATGCTAAGGAGAAGCAACAGTCAGAATACTCTTTCTTTATAAGTTAAGGGGTTCTAGAGATACTAGTTTAAACAAACTCAACTTGGTGACCTGTCCTGTGTTTATCACCTAGTTACTGTGTTTTGTCCCATTCGTTGGCAAATCATATTTGATGTTATAATTGTTCATTATTGGGGAGGGGGGGAAAAGATGTGACAATACCAAAACGTACGTGTTTCTTTGTTTTTTTTCTTCAGAAAATGTTTTAACTGAATGCTATGTAAAAATAAAAGTTTGACTGTTTTGTTTACTTTCCATAGAACTGTCTTTTCAGTTTTCTTCCTTCTTTTTGTATGTCACCACTGTTTTCCCAAATTTTTGCAGGAATACTTAGTTTTACAGTATTAAACTAGTTTGATAGATTTGTCAATCTTAGCAAATAGGCATCCTAATTGGTTGGGATGCAGCCTGTCATTACATAATTAGCTATCACGGTCAAAGGCCACATAAGGGTTCTATTGCACATGAGGTGCTTCATTACCCATGGGCTCAAAGCCCAATGAAGCGCTATATTATGTTTGTGCCCTCGAGTCTCTGAGTTGGCATGGAAACTGATAATTGATAATTACATTTCACTCATTGGGGGCAGTTTTGCAGGGAATCTCTCTAACAGATAAAGTGAATAAACAGTGATGACTCTCCCCTGGAAGAGTGAGTCTCACACTCAGACTATGTGAGGAATTCAGCGTCTCCCTTCCGGAATATTCTCGCTGAGAGGGATCTAGTTGTGGAAGGAGAGGTTGACAGAAGTTGCTGTGTAGGCTGGTGGTGAAGTAGTTGCAATGCTAGTTAAAGTTTCTGATTTGTGGTAGTATTTGGCCTAGCATTTAGCACAATGGCGCTGTTGTGGTTTATGTTGCTATGTAGTCGTATAACATTGCAGTGCAGTGGGTAAAATTGCATTGCACATAGTGTACAAGTTGGCCTCATCGCTAACAGTGTGTGTATTGGCCCTTTTCTCATTGTGTCGTTTAAATTCAGAGTTCTTCTGCTAGAAGGGAATGAGGCTGTAACATAAGACTGTCCCTCTTGCAGAAACAATCTCTCCTCTCATTCCTAATCTTCTTCCTCTCCGATACATCTTCCTCATGTCGTATCTTCTTCCTCTTTCTTCGCAGTGTACAGGAGCTGCATTAGAAGGTCTTAATGGCCCTGCTAGACTTGAATAACAGCATGAGCCCAGTGGATCTCTAAGCAACTGCTTATCTACTGTAGGTTTGTTAATTTCTTTGCTTGGATGTCAGAGTTACCAAAGCTCTTTTTAGCACATCAGGTCATTGGAGCAAACGCATGCGCCTGACTCCATTATTAGTTTCCCGTAAAGAAATTTTAAATCGCTGTACTTGCTGACAAACTGACAGATGTATCTAATTAAGAGTATTTCAACATCAATAGAGAGTAACCAGAAGTATTGAAGTTAAAACACTAGGCTACAGTAGAATGCATTAATATACTCACCCACTCACACTGAGGTACTGGGAATTTGATTACTATGATAAATGCACATTCGCAGGTCACTTTGACTAAAAGCACCTGACAGATGACTACCTGTACAGTGTGGCTCCCTCTGCTGTGCGCACCAGGAATGACAGTGAGGACTTCTCCTGTTTGACCAGCCCCCTGCGTTCTGCCTGACCCAGCTGTGTGTGAAGTGTACTCCCAACCGAACGACAGCATAGAGAGAAAATAAGCGATGGCCGCCAGGATATTCTCCTTCTCTCCTTTCCTCTCTGTTCTCTTTCCCTCCCTTCTTTTCTCTTCTCCTTCTCTAAAAGGAAAGTAGGGCAGGTTCAGCGGAGTGGGCGGGGCTTTGTCACCCTCACTCTAGGTTGCCAGGAGATATGGCGGCCCAGCAGTCTCTGACTCAGAAGGGTCCGGTTGTTTGCAGGACCCACTTCCAACCTGGTTCTGACCAAAAGAGCACCTGCCCCCCCCCTCCCCCCTCCCCAGCAACATGGGATTTACAACCTGTACCTGGACCACAACACCCTTCCCCCCCAAACTCAACCAGCTCATTGAAATCCTGCCGCATATTATTAAAGCAGAACCTATTTAATGGGACTGTGGGATGGGTAACTGATTATGGTGCAAGCAAAAAAAAAAAACATGCTAGTAAAGATAATCCATGAGTTTTTTTATTATTATTTAGCAGGCACTTTACAATGAAACCCTACGCCCTCCCCCACCCCCACAGAATTCAAATGACCTCCTTTGCTTTATATTAAATGTACTTCCCTGTCTGTACAAACATGAAAATGAGGGATCAAGGGGGGGAGCTACATTTTCAATGCAACTTTCAGCCAAATGAACGAACACACACACACACACGCACACACACACATGAACACACACACACACACACACACACACACATGAACACACGCGCACACACATGAACGAACACACACAGACACGTGCGCACACACATGAACACACGCACGCACACATGCACGAATGCACACGCACACTCACAGACACGTGCGCACACACACATGAACACACACACACACACAGACACAGACACGCACACTCACAGACATGTGCGCACACACACATGAACACACGCACACACACATGCACGAATGCACACGCACACTCACAGACATGTGCGCACACACACATGAACACACGCACACACACATGCACGAATGCACACGCACACTCACAGACACGCGCGCACGCGCGCACACACCCACAAGCACACTAACAGTACCAAGTCACACTCCAAATAGCCACATCCCCCTCTGACACTGCTTTACACAGCACCTTCCCTACTGTCTGCAATTTATTTCCACTTTCAGCAGCTCTTCTTTAAATGTTAAATTCATGTTCATTTAATTTTTTTTTTTTTTAAACACACGTTCGTTTTTTTTTGAAACCATCCTTTTAAAAAAAAAAAAAAAAAAAAAAATCTTGGCGGGGCCGAGGATGTGAAGGGCCTTGTACCTGTACGATAAACAAAGTGCTCCTCACGTCTGTTAAATACCAGAGCCTCTGCCGTCCTCAGCAACAGAAGCAGTAAAAAGCATTCACACATATACAGTATCTCTTCACTCAAAATATTATTTCCTTAGATTTTTTTGTTGTATGTGTACATATATTTATACTATTCCTTTCCCGTCTTGTCGTTTAATTGTAGACGTAGCCTTCTGCCGGAAGGGAATGAGGCTGTACCCTGAAACTGTCCCTTTCGCAGAAACGGTCCCTCGTCCCATTCCGACTCCTCTTCCTCTCCGATGTATCTTCATTCTGCCGTATCCTCTTCCTCTTCCTCTTCCTCCTCCTCCCCAGGGCGCGGGAGCTCCGTCAGACGGTCTTCCTGGCCGTGAGAACACGAACAATAGACCCTAGTCCCCCCACAGCGAAAGCCTGATACGCACAGAGAGATGGGAACAGATGAGCAAAGAGCCTTCACCCTTTTCTTTCATTAAGCCACAGGATAGCTGTACATTTAGTTTTTTTTTCAAAATGTATAAAACAGGAAAATAACATTTCCTTTTGATGTAAAGGTTATCATTTTTTAACACAAGAACTGGAGGTCTGACAGTGTGTCTGTTCTGGCACTGTAAAGTCACTATTGATCGACAGCCCAATGGACACACCATGTTTTAGTTAAAAAAAAAAAGTTCAATACAGTACATAAGCCACATGGCCTCTAAAAGACCAACACCAAATCCTCCCTTACCGGGCAGTATACAAAATGTGTTGCTTTAACCCTAGCGATATTTTCACACGTCCTTACCCAGGGAAGTAAAAGGAATCTCATAACAAAAACGTGGGTGTTTATTAGAATCATGCCTCCACTTGTTTTCCCCTAATTCTCCCAAATTTGCAACGGCCTCTTGTGAATCTCGATAATGTTTGTGAGGTTTTATAAAAATGTGTTCAGCAAGCTAAACAACTCCCCCCGTGGCATGCCAAATGGCAACGAAACGCTCAAGAACCGCAAACTATGAGCCTGTGTACCTGGGAATCCGGAAATGGCGATTCAAGCCAACTTGGCCATTACTCTACCATAGGATTACGATACCAAACCAGTCTCACAAACACTTTTGGTGACAAAAAAGTGGAACTCTGCAGCAGTGAGAAAGTGGCAAAATCTATCACGAAAAAATGGGAAAAACACAATCCCTGTGTCAACTTCCATTTGGGAATGTTAAAGAGAAAGTCTGTGTGTGTTTATCTGGTGAGTTTACACAATCTGTGTTTACAGCACACAATAGCATCTGGGCTCGCCTGTTGCTCTCAGGTCTGGCCGTCAGGTCTGGCCGTCACTAACAATGTAGGCGCAAACAAGGTCTCTTTGTTTCCCTGTCAACAACCCTCCTGCCAAATCAGTGGACAGGTCACATGGCTGAGGTTTGCTGCGTGCCACCTCGGTCACATGACGGGTCACATGACTGCTCACCTTTTCGTGCCACTGCAGCAGGATGGCACTGCTGTTCTCCGTGGGCTTCTCAAACCCCCTGTAGATGTACTTCATCAGCAGGTCCACGCCGTTCCGGTCCAGGGACTTGACGGCCGGCTCGATCTCCCCGCCCCTGAACGACGTCAGAACCCTCAGCACTATGGCCTGCGCCCTCTCCTGGCCCGGGGGAGGAAGAGCGAGAGGAAGGGAGAGAGGTGAGTGAGAGAGAAGAAAAGGAGAGGTACTTATGAAGGAAGGAAGAAGGCAGACTGAGGAAGGGATGCAGAAGTAGAGAAGGTCAGTGTGGGTGAAATACTACAACTACTACTACTACTAATAATAATTATTATTATTATTATTACTAACTGGAATCTAAAGTTCAATTAAGAAATATTTTCTGCATTGCCAGAAGAAAGTTTCAAACCTTAGGTTGTGATGGTCGCTGGTGCATGACGTTTCTGGCCCACACACTTGCATGCACACACTCACACACTGACACACTCACATTCATACACACACACACACACGCTCACACACACACACACACACACACACACACACGCACACACACACACACACACACACACACTCGCACAGTTGCGTGCACATTCGTGCCCAGTTTTTCTGCAGATGTAAGCAGCTGGTCAGATATAAATCAGAGCAGAAAGAGACGCAGAGAAAGCTCCGGCTCGGGCGGGGCGTGCCAGTCAGGCCCGGTCACCTTCACTGCAGGGTTCTTTGTGTGGATCGGCGGGTTCCTCAGTGCCATGTGGAACGCCGACATCATGTCTCCTGTGAACTGCGGCTCGTTGAGGAAAAAAACACCTCAGGGAATTTACAGACTGGGGGAGGGGGGCGGGGCCAATGCCTGTCGATCACTCAACTTTTATTTACGGAAAGCGCCATTCGCAATCAATTTCAGACACAGTGCTTCAAAATTAAATGGACAATTTCCAGAGGAAAAAAAATCAATTTGAACAAATTTGGGGTGAAAAATGTCCCCCTGACCCTGTGATCACATCAATAAACGTGACTTGGCAGTTTCTGAATGTGCCCCCATTTTGCTGTGTAAAACTTTAAAATAATAAATGCTGCACAGTCCAGAGCGTCAAGCCAGCAAGCAGAAACCTCCAGAGCATTGGACAGTGCACAGTAGTGCTGTCTGTGCACATTCTTAACGCCATAATTAACACAGCGGCTGAGTTTGAGCAGATCACACTGCGCACAGGGCCACCAGAGATGGCAGTCTCATTTCAGGGCACTGCAACGTGCAGTCGCACTGATCTTCATATCAACCAGATGGTCCAATCCATCTAGTATCTACCGATCAACTTACAATACCGATCAGTGAATCCACACAGACAGATGCCAAACATCCAATCATCTGTGCAAATGTAGTTTCAGCAGAACTGGCATCAAATAGATGGCTTTGTTTTTTTCATTTAGTTAATGTTCACATACTGTGCCTTAATTAAAAGATAATCCTGGCTGTGCGGTGTAATTAAGCTTGGGGAAATTGAAAGCAAAGCGCTTATGGGAATTATGACTAAAAAACAAGTTCCTTAATGAGGACACATCTTCTCTTTTTAATCTTTCTTAAAAAATAAAAAAATTGAAAAAAGATTTTGGCCGGAGTGCACGGCAAATCACATCTTATTTTTCAACCTGGTTGGGCAAAGCGGGACTAAAATGGAATTTCAGGAAAACAAGTCGGAATATAAATCCGTCTGGAAACGAAAACGCTTCCTGGAAGCCCCTGGAACGACTCCAGCCCCTGGCAGCGGCTTGTGCTGTCGGACCCTGGGAAAGAATTCGCCAGGCTCTTCGCGCGTTTTCCCCACGGACACCGCAACGGCGAACAGCTGATCCGATTAAACGCCCGACCGCCTCTGCCCCTTACCGCGCGTAAAACGCGAGCGCTAATTAAGCTCTTCTCCGAAACTGCCGTTAGTGCAACGCACGATCCCTTTTCCGTTGTAAATCAAGCTCAGCCGGAGCACAACCTGTGCCTGAGTAACTTCTCAAACTCCAGACGCTCACTCTCCCCCACATCTGGAAAGGGAAGTTAGCAGTTTGTGAGACTGCATTGGTAGCAGCAATCGTGCAATCTGAGAATTTTCTTCTATTCGATTTTAGCCGATGCTATGCCAATAGCTGAGTTGGCTTGAATCGCCACTTCCGAAGCCCCACCTACACAGGCTCATGACAGGTCAGAAACACTGATCATTGTTTACAAGTGAAGCGCACCTCCTAGATGGCCGCCCTTCCCTCACAGCGTCAGCAACCAGTGAGACTGGCACCTGAGAGAAGGTTGATTCGTTTGGCAGATGCTTGTCCCCGAAATGCAAACACACAACCTGCAGCCCGTTGCCACACCTGACTCCAGAAGAGCAAACTAAGATGACATAATATAAAAACTCCATAGGCATGTATCACCAAAATAAAACTGCACTTAAAAATAATCTGAACTGGAAGTGAGATTCTAAAAAAAATGTATAGAAATAAGAACTAACGGAAAAGACTAAACAATAATAACCTTGGTATATATTCACAACACAACAAGCAAATGACAACTGTACAGTAAACCGCTGCATAACCAGCTCCCAGCAGGAAGGCAGCATTTTCAGACACTCATTAATGAAATGTTAACGAAAATTTTTCATTGATCGTGGCAAATTGCCACCTCATACATATGTGCAGTACATTAACGGTATGTCCCTGCTTGCACTCTTGGTGCAAAAAAAAGCTGACAAGGATGAATTTCTTTTTTCTAATTCCAGAATCGTTGGACGTTCTTTGTTAACTCCACTATGGAGTGCCTAGGGCTACTACTTTCATTGTACGAAAGGTACTCAACTAATAAAGTTTACTTTGTGTAATGACACTGTACATGAATATAGGATATTATCTGCTGCAGGGATCAGGAAAACTGAAGCCAATTTTAGAGCATAATAATTCCATCAAGCTAAAAATACAACCCAGTTTTCCTCTTTTAGCAGCAATGTCAAATGAGGATAAATAATTGACTTTTTTTTTTCCGTAAGCCATGCATTTTTCATGTGACCGACTGCTCCATTGGAACAACCTTGTCTTTAACATTCAGACAATTCAGCCCATAGTGGAATAGGCCAGATGGCTCCTGCTGTTGGACTATGAATGACGAGCCCCTTATGGAAATGGTTGTTAACTATATTTAGCAGTATATTTTCCCAGTTCCAATTCCAATTTGTATATATAGGCAGCATATTGAATTTGTGTGAAGAATGGCTAGCCAAAACAGAAGTGGAAAAAAAGAAAATGCAAAACAGATAGTTAATGGGACCAAGTATTGGCCTTGGGGGAACTTTTTAAATTACCATACGACCTAGTGCTGGAACAGTGAAGAACCGTAAGCAAAAGCAGCAGTTATAAAACAGGGATAGCACAGTCATGACGTAATTTTACTCACAGAAACAAAGAGCAGCTACACCAATCAAAGAGTTCACTGGTAACAGCCAACATCGAACATCGCTCGAGATGACTGGATAAAATTTTTTGGCAACGTCTTGGCAATTCCCACAGCTATCACAGAAGTATAGCCAGAATTCATCGACCGATCACTGTTTTATTGGGTGCATCATTTGCCCTTACATCACAAAATTGTGAAGCATTTGCCTATATCCACGGATTATTTGAGCTTGTCAGTAAATGTGTCCTTGGTTAGTGATGCTCATGTGTCTATTAAGCTGCTACAACAGGACACATTCAGTGGTGCTGGCAGTCACTATCGCGGCACTATTTGACAAACAAAAAGGCCAACCGCCTAGCCTGTCAGGCGTATCCCAATACTGCATTCACAAGTCTCCACTTAGAAATCTGCCAGCCAGCGTTTGTGTGTGTTCACCTGTATAGGTGTGTGCATCTGTAACTATGTGAGTGTGTGTGTGCAGGAGCATGCATAGGAGTGCATGTATGCAGAGGGTGAACACGTTTTTCTTCACCTATTTTCTGGCCCATAATCATCTAGAGAAATGTATGTTAAACTGGCCTCCCAACACCACACACGCACACACACATCCCTAGGGCAAAGTAAAGCAGAGTAGGAGCTAAAGATGCCCTAGATATAGCTTCATCATCATTATCGGCGCAAATTTATACCACGAGGGGGGGCAGAGAGAGCGATAACACTACCAAAATAATATGCAAATGAAAAGGGTTCTGCACTAGGAAATAGAGCTATGGCTGACTGACCTGCAATCCAAAAACCAGTTCAAACCTGTCTCCACTCAGGGAGACGAGACAACCACGTCAGGCTTCTGTGTGGAAAATCAGATGCACAGCTAGAACTCTCCAAAATACAGATATCACTGAGACAATACAAAAAACAACAAAAACCCCACGCTCTCTTTACCACGCCCACTTTGGCTTAACTTTTAACACGTGTTGCTAGAGGAGCGCGAATAGGACACGAGCCGTCTACTCAGCCTGTTCCCCGTAGTGAATGGCAACACAAAACAGTCCAACATTAAGGACTACTGTATAAACTTTGTATTTGTGGGGGTTGTCGCCAAAGATAATGCTAACAAGATACGAACTACACACATCAATTCTCCCGTTACCACGTAGAAAATGGAGCACGTGGAGCTTGCTGTGTTAAAACGTGCATTATTTGAGCAGGTAACTGAAGTGTATGTTCCTAAAACGGAAACCTCTTTCCCATTGTCCGCTAAGTTCTGGGTTGGCCTTGTTTTTCGTAAATTTCCTCAAACACAGGCCGCAAAGCCCTTGCGACTATAATAATAATAGACTACAGTTGGTAATAAAGGGTACTGCAGCCGCATATTACAAGTCTTAACAGTGCTGCCTCGTGCGCGAGAAGAAAGCCCAGATCACCCGAACTTCTCGTTAATTATTAATCACGAATGTGTCCCAGGGAAGCAGTTTTTCAAACATTTGTTACAGTACGCCGTAATTCAGTTAAATCAGCTCACGAATAAAATTCGAGTTCCAAAAAAAAAGGAAGAAAAAAAAACCTGAACGTAAAACTGCGTTGAAGAAAGTTCCAGGTAACCTTCGGCTGTAACGGTCTTGACTTTGAGCATAGTGAGGACAGATAACTGCTAGGCTACACAAGCTTCCAGATATGTTGATCAGAACTTGTCTGTCACTTTCTATTATTAGACTGACTACAAAGGCACTGTACAGCTTGAGATGCCCTCTAAATTTACTCTGCAGTATGACCTCTAATTCAAAGTGGGACAACTGGTTTTGGCTCTCGCGACGCGCTGCCAACGGCAGCACGAAGTGTCCCACCCACCTCAGCTCTCTTGACAACAATCCCATTACCAGTCCAATATTTAATAGTGCTGAAATTGCGGATGACATTCCGTAGTAATTGTTGTTTTCTCCAAACCATGGCAACTCCCCTCTGCCTTGGGTTTCCAATTATATTTTTTTCTAGGAGGAATGGAAACGCAGAGACAAGATAAT
The DNA here is from genome assembly GCF_013347855.1 of Anguilla anguilla. Lineage (NCBI taxonomy): Eukaryota > Metazoa > Chordata > Actinopteri > Anguilliformes > Anguillidae > Anguilla > Anguilla anguilla. The sequence continues at coordinate 29,325,540 of NC_049214.1, forward strand.
ACATTCATTTAGCATGGCGAGCAAGCTGACAAGCAATAGCGGTTCGATGTTAGTTTACAAAGACCAGCAAACAATTCATAAAAGCTGATTTAGGAATTTGCGCGTAGACAAAGCCTGGCCATACGGATTTCATGGCGACGTTTGATACCCAGGGATTAATGAATTTCTACATAACAGTATTATATTCAGCACAATTTGAGCTTGCAGGAATTTGAGAATTTTTGGATGATTTCTTACTAATGCACTGCCTAGGAAAGATGCTGCGAGGTTTTAACTAACGTTAACCAAACTAAAGCACTTTCTGTGGTACACATTCGCATTAACCAAACTTGTGTAGCAACAGATTCATTATGCTAACGGTATTCCTTTATGGAACGTGTATTTTTCTACCGAGTGATACATCCACTCCGTTTGATTTCAACACAAATCATCCAGTAAACGTTCAAGTCCATGTCTGATTCTGAGACTTGGCATAGACACTAAATATTGATGCTTGCTGTTGCAAGAATATTAAGCGATATCTAAATGTATTTAAATTATACCATGAGCACCAAACGGTACCGCTTATCTGATCGAGTCATGCGTTTTTTAGGGAAAAAGGGGAGGGGTGGTTAGTGAAATTGGCGATTGACAGGGTGCACCGTGCACCCCACTGCCTTGCCCCGATAAAGGATATTGCCTGATGAGGCTGTCAATCTCCGTGGCGTCCGGTCCTTGTTGCTCAGACGTGTCTTCTTGATCGTCCACAAATTTATTCTCGTCGTATTCATCAATGTCCACCTTCCTGAACCGTGAAGACAGAGTGTTCTTCGCCATCGGAGCCACTTCGGGAAGGAAAAGGTGGCTCGGTAGCTGGGAAGCTACTACTCCCCTGGCTAGCTACTATAGCAGTGGCTGCTCCGGTTCGGGTTGGCGCGTGAGTAAATATCGGCTATTATGCAGGTAGCTACTTTTTTACTTATAGTTGCCGCAGTAGTGAGTTCGCATGCTAGTAAATAATGGTTAGGAGAGTGTGTCTTTTCGAAGCAGTAAAAACCTTTATCAGATCTAGATCCCGATGTCCTATGACTGGCTCTCCCCGTATCGCCACACGCTCATACACACACTCTACTGCGCCCTCCTCCTCTGGAACTGGGGGGAAAATATGGCAGCGCTACTTAGTGCAGCGGAAACGGAATTACCTCACAGTGCCAAAACCTGTCAAAAGTACCTGTCAAACAGACAACCCCTCTAGGTTTCGCTTCCTCTTTCCAAAAGTACAACATGCGAGAGAAGCTCCTTTTATTTCAACAATAATCTCCGGTCCATGAAAAGGCAGGGGGAAACACGCAGGGGTCCGACTGTGTGTACCTGTCCGGTAATACTATAGTGACTTTATCACTGCTCATGTGCTTATCTCGTTTGATTTTACCGCCCCACGATATTGCCGGTGGTAGTGCAAAGGTGGTTAGAAAAACAGTTGTGTGAATTTGTTCTGTGTAGGCAACGAATTAGAGACATATATATCATACACATAATTAGACACAGAAGGCAAGCTGAGTTCAAAGCAAATGCCTAGTGATTCTTTTTGTAGGCCATTCATTTTTTTCATGATATACATACCTGTTCTTGACATGAGTTTAAGAGAGTAAATCATCATTTAGTTGACATTATCTAATTAAGAACAATGAAAAGTGTATTACTATTCAGAAGTTACAAGTATGACAACCAGCAATGACAACCAGCATACTCCCCACACAACAAAATCTTCAGTGTAAAATCAACTCTGATAGAGTACTTTTAACTCTAATAGATTATGTGTCATGCCTACTGGCACATGATACATGATGCCTGGGCCCGGGACAAAATAATTTCAATGGGCCCTGCCCCAAATCAATGGCCAACATTTATGAGTGAGGATCACTCTCACTTCTGCCCCCCCCCACCCCCCCGGGCTGTGCCCGGGACAACTTCCCCGGTTGTCCCCCCCCCCCCGACACCGGGCCTGCCTACTGGACTCTGTTAGATTTGATTCAACACAGGTATTTTTGCTGTTGAAGACTGACTTTGCATAAACACCCGGGATAGGTCATTCAGGGGTTTGTGGTCTAAAGGACGAAAATATACTTCACATAACTCCAAAACAGCACGTACTGCTTTCTGTTGTATAGCATCACAGTTTTCGGAAACCTGCGGTCATCAAAGATTTCCCTCTACCCCAAAATTGGCAACAAATCTGGAAGAGGTATGATGATGTAGATGTGAACCTCTTTAGCTCTTGGGAGAACACATACTGGCCGTTGTGGTTCTCACTCTGAGCACACAAGCTTCCCCAGCCCCCCCCCCCCCCCCCCCCCCCCCCAAAGATGGACGTGATTCACTTTGTATTCTTTCCTAGCTCATACTGTTTCAAAATGATGTATATATTTCCCTTTCAAGCTAATGTGTTGACAGAAAAAGATGTGTCCTTTCAGTGATGAGTCTGCTTCATGTTGGAATGAGTGCAATCATTTTTATGTCCTCTCTACTTGTCTCCCTGCTGTCTGGTGCCACAGACCTCTTTGTTTGGATGCCCTACATCAGGTATAATGGACTCTCTTACTGTATATCCTTCTCTGGTTACTCATGGCCTAGGAACTGGGTCTAGCACTGTCCCCAGATTTCTGTTGTAGATTGGCTGAACTTGTCCTTCACATCAGAGCTTTGTATTGTTTCCATATAGAGCCAGTCCCATCACAGGCATCTTTATCTGGCTGTTAAGTGCCCCCACCTGGGAAATTCCATTCCATTCCATTTCCAAAGGCAAATGCACTACCCAGTGAGCTACGAGGGAAGTAGACGTCAGGGCTGCAAATTTTTGCTCTTTTAAACGTGTGAACTTGTATATATGTCCATATTGTGTGTGTATCCAATGTTTTTATTGGCTGATGTACCTAAATGTCTAATGGGGAGACATATTCTTTTTGGGCCTGGAGCATTTGAGATGATGTAATCAGGCAGGAAAAAGAAGGAGGAAAAAATGCAAAATCCCCTAAATTTAGGGCTTTATTGTGTGGATTTGTGAAGCTATTTGTGAATTCTGTCTGTTGAAATGTGGTCAGAAAGTACAGAAATGAATGTTTTTAAGGACTGAGAGTCTGTGATCAGTGTGGTTATTTCTGTCGGGAGCCCTGAAAAGTGCCAAACTCTTGGTGCCGTAGTATTAGTAATGGGGCATGAACCGCATGCACCCCACCAAGGCGTAATTTGGCGTGCGTTAATATGCAACCGGAAATCACCTATCATTGCCTCAGTTGGAGTTGGTATGGTCCGCAACCTGATGTAGAGTGCACTCCGCCCCCAAGTGATTTTCTTTTCCGTGGGAGCCAGCGTTGGAAATGGTAAGAGAGGAGTTTGTGCTTGTTGAATCTAATATCATCTTCCACTTTTCAGCGTTAACGTTTTCAAACATATGCATCAAGACATTGTAATACGTTCCCATGCATGCAACCAATAAATTATTTTTGCGACTGATGCTATATATTTCACTTAAAAGTATTTTTAAGTTGCCTCTTCCGGCTACGTTTCAAACGCTCTCGTGTGACCTAGCATGGCTAGCTTGTCAATTATATTTATAGATTTATTATTAGGTAGTTTCAAAACGTCGAATTAGAAGTTTTCTTTTTGTGAGTACTGTGCCACTGTTTAAACCCTATAGCTATGATGGGTATCTATGTTGATTGCGGAATGGAGATTGTTAGCTAGTTGGCTAGTGTTAGCCAAGCTTCTACACGCTTGATACGAATTGCTGCTGCTGTTCTGTAGCCATTTACTTTGCTAACCCGTTACGGTTTGATTTAGCTATCGATAGTTAGGTTGTTACCTAACTCGCTTTTTGCGTTCGTTCATGAGGTGTTTAGCTTTCAAGTTTTCGCACTATTGGCTATAAGATAACTATTGGTAATTTAGCTTGCCAGAACCTTACGTTTACGAGGGCGACTGAGTCCCAAACCCTGAGTTTTTGCAACTGTGCACAGGACCCTAATGGGAGCGAATACATTTTTCAGATAAGGGCAGCCAGTCTTTTTCTCAAGGAATTACAATTTGCTTGATTCCATGTGCTTGAACAGGGTTTGTAGAAACGGTTACACTGCAAAATACAATAACTCAAGTGTATGTAACTAATGCAGCGTTTACATTCGGCTTGTGTGAATATAAACATTACAGTAACGTTCGTAAATTTATTTTCCCCCAGCTGTAGCCACTAACCTCAGCTCCTCTCACTCAATACCCACGTGGGCTGGCTAAGTTATGCTGTGTAATAACGTTACTTGTGCACGTTTATTTCGCTGAGACGAGTAAACGTTTGATATTTTGACAATTCCTTTACTTTATTTGTGTGGGTGTATTTGAAGTCGTGAGTTTGAGTTTGTTGCTTAACTAGCCATTGTTCGCCTTGTAGAATGTATCGCTAGGTAGCTGGATGATTGGCTGCCTATATTTGCCTTTAACTCAATGATTTATTATGTGACCCACGATTGAGGATTTAATGGAAGTGTTTCAGGACAAAGTTTCTACATTTTCCCTTCTTAAAAGCACTTGTTCTGCCTGTGTTCAGTGGCTGGGTGAGTTGTCGTGGAAGGGAACAGTAAAGGCATTGCTCTTGGGTGAGATGGCAGCAACTTGTGCTGTTAAGTCTCAATCCGTGATGTCACATTTCACTTTGCACTATAAAATGCTTTCATAGTGTGTATGTTGTTAAAATAAAAAAATAAAAATAGTACACTTGTATAAATGTTCTTATGAATTTTATTTTTAAAATCATTTTATTTGGGTAAAGCTGTCTGCTATGTAAATAAATGCTCTTGGGGTGGTTGCTAGTAGGGGTGGGTGCTGGTAGGCCTGGTTATAACTGTGGAATGAAGTGCCGTCTCTTAGAACAGTGGTTCCCAACCTCTGTGCTGGGGCCCCCCTGTGTATTCTAGTTTTTGTTCCAACCACAGTTTTTATCCCTGAATTTTAAAAAAACTTAACCTTTCTTAATTGGGTGCTTTTCATGTTTAGAGGGATTATTTATACTCTTAAGCCACATTGTTAGAAATAGCTATGCATGCCATGTAGCAAAAACATCAAAAGTTCACATTATGCTTATTGTGCTATATTGTAAACAATTTAGGCCTACATAAAGAAGGATTTAACTGATTAAATTAGACTGAGGTGAATCGGTAGGTTCCTAATCGAATGCCATTGTTTGAACGAAAACCAGCTTACACGGGGTTTCCCAGACAGTAGGTGGGAACCACTGTTCTAGAATGTACATTAACATCTCTGCATTTGGCAGACTCTTGTCCGGAGCGAGTTGTACAGTTTAGTTTTGTTTGGATGCAATCCGTGTACATAGTTGGGTTTTCATTTTACTGAAGTTCCGTTTCACCATCTTTGTTGATTTAACCTTGATTCTTCTGATGCCAGTACAGTTATCTGTGTGATGTCATAAGCGGGGCATTTTTGTAATGGCCCTTTCCCTGCCTGTCTCCCGCTCCCTTCCAGGCCAAGATTAAGGCCAGGGATCTGGTTGGGAAGAAGAAGGACGAGCTGCTCAAGCAGCTGGACGACCTGAAGGAGGAGCTGTCCCAGCTGCGTGTTGCCAAAGTAACAGGGGGTGCTGCCTCCAAGCTGTCCAAAATGTGAGTGTTGGTAAGGAGTCTCTGATGAAGGGTACCTTTCTGGACCTTTCTGTGCTCTCTCAACACGTCTTTCCCACTGTAGAGCTGAACCAGGCTGGCTCATTATAGCCCTTGCCCACTGTAGACCTGGAACCAGGCTGGCTCATTATACCCCTTTCCCACTGAAGAGCTGGAACCAGGCGCTCTCATTATAGCCCTTTTCCCACTGTAGATTTGGAACCAAGCTGGCTCATTATACCCCTTTCCCACTGTAGAGCAGGAACCAGTCTGGCTCATTATAGCCCTTTCCCACTGTAGATTTGGAACCAAGCTGGCTCATTATACCCCTTTCCCACTGTAGAGCAGGAACCAGTCTGGCTCATTATAGCCCTTTTCCCACTGTAGACCTGGAACCAGGCTGGCTCATTATAGCCCTTTTCCCACTGTAGACCTGGAACCAGGCTGGCTCATTATAGCCCTTTTCCCACTGTAGAGTTGGAACCAAGCTTTCTCGGAACGGCTTCAGTAAAATATCCAGTGGTCTTTCACTGGATGGTGTGTAAAACTGCATTTTCCCTTCTTAAAAGCACTTGTTCTGCCTGCGTTCAGTGGCTGGGTGAGTTGTCGTGGAAGGGAACAGTAAAGGCATTGCTCTTGGGTGAGATGGCAGCAACTTGTGCTGTTCAGTCTCAATCCGTGATGTCACATTTAATTTCATTTTAGACTTCACTAGAATGTCTGCGTAGTGCTCCTGTTGTACTTATCAAGAATATTTGTGTCCTTCAAAAACATTATTTTATGCAAAACTGTCTTTAAATAAAGGTAATTGGACTGGTTTTCTGGTAGGCCCTATTTTTACCATTGACTGCTGCATGTGCACCATCGCTAAGAATTCTCTTAACCTACATTATTGTTTAGGGATTTAGCAGAAGCATCACTAAAGAATGACTTGCGAGGCTTACCTTTATTAATACATTCCATTTACACACCTGGATATTTACTGAAGCGGTTCGGCTTAAGTTCTTTGCTCAAGGGTAAAAAGCTAGTACCTCACCAGGGAATTAAACTTAACAACCTCTGCATTACAAATGCAGTTCCTTATCCTATAAACTAAACTGTTGCCTGCATGTCTTAGAGGCATTGTGGGGTACATGTAGTTCTGTTTACCTAGGCAAAATCAAGTGTGACCACTACAGTATAATATAATTATTATACATTATACATATACAATATAATTCTAATATCCCTCCTATGTGATGTATGCAGTCAGCAATAGCAGCTGATTGGTCTTTGAGATGATTACAACTGTTAAGCTTTTCATGATCTTATTTAAGATGTATTGTTTTCCTTTACACACATCATTTTAGCTGCTTGTGGCCACACCAATTGTATACATGGGGAATTATATGTAGACATCTTGGCCTGTAGGATAATTGAATGTAGTTTTTTGAAAATGTAGGATCTTGCACTGAGAGAGTATGATGCCCCTTATCTGTTGGAGCTATAAGTGCACTGTCTTCTCACTGACTACATGAACCAATCACAATGGTTGGCTCTTTACTGCAGAATACTGACACTTTGTATTGTTCATCACTCATTCATTAACCAATCAAAATGGTTGGTTCTGTGCTGCAGAACAATGCCAGTAAATTCTCTTGGTCATTGATGGCACATGATGGTTACACCCATTGAGTGGTTCAGGAATCCCCTCCCATCACAAAGAGCAGTTTCCTCTCTTCCAGAGCTGACTTTGCATTCTTCTCACAGCTAAAAGTGCTGCTTTTTCCTTAAAAATGTGTTCTGAAATCAGATGAGAACTGCAGGCTGCTTGTTATCAGAGCCTGTGAAGCTAATATCAGGGCCCCTTTGATGTGAAAGCTGATCCAGCCTGCTTTTCTCTTCCACTAATAACACTTGCCCCTTTCCCCCCTCCCAGCCACATTGTTCGCAAGTCCATCGCCAGAGTTCTGACCGTCATCAACCAGACGCAGAAAGAGAACCTGAGGAAACTCTACAAGGTGAGAGAGACTCAGAGAGAGACCTTTGGTCAGGCTGTCCTGCTTTCGGTTACCGTTTATGGCCAAATGTCTCTCAGGTTTTACCCACAGATTATACTGAACTAATTTATATCCACTTGATACTGATAGTCTGGTAATATGAAGTGCCCTAATCCAAGCCTGGTTTTATTATAATGGTCTGGATCAGATATCCCCAGTCCTGGTCTCAGAGAGCCACAGTGTGTGCTGATTTTCACTTGGCATGTAACTGATCAATTAGAACAGTTAATAGTTACCCTGCTGCAGTCTAGAACCAGGGTTGGTCACCCCTGATCCAGATTTTAGTCCACTCAAGTTCCTACAGCTCTGTTGGTAAGGTTTCTTAAACCCTGGTCCTGGGGAGCCACAGGGTCAGCTGGATTTTGTTGCTGGATGTAGTTAACCTGACTTAAGCAATAGCAAGGTAGTGAAGGGGGTGTTGCTGGTTTGAATCAGTCAGGCCACTGTTGCTGAGCATACTTTGAGTTTATGTACTCTAAACTATCCAGTGTTCTTTCACTGGATGGTGTGTAAAACTGCATTTTCCCTTCTTAAAAGCACTTGTTCTGCCTGTGTTCAGTGGCTGGGTGAGTTGTCGTGGAAGGGAACAGTAAAGGCATTGCTCTTGGGTGAGATGGCAGCAACTTGTGCTGTTCAGTCTCAATCCGTGATGTCACATTTCACATAGTTTTAGTCTAGAAAGTCTGCAAAGTGTTCGTGTTGCTGTACTCTAGTGTTGGGACGTAGTCTTGGAAGCAGCATGTAAGAGGCAGGAAACTTCGCAGTGTGATGGGGGAATTGTAGTTTTTATTTGGGTTTAAGGTTCTAGTTGAGTGTTCCAGCTTGGGCTGTTTTAAAACATCATAACCTGCCTAACACACACAGGTACATCAGATTCAGATGCACCTCCTTAAAAATAAATAAATAATTTCTGTAGAAAAGTGATTAATTGTTTGCAGTTAATGGACAAATTCTTTCACACCTTTAACTATAGATGGTGCTGTTGTGTTGTGTAAAACAGTATGAAATGGCAATGGATATGCAGTTCTGTTCTCACCGTTACCGGCTAGCTTCTAAGTTCAGCAGTTAGCCAGGCTACTTTCTCTGCCCAGCGCACTCCTCCAGATATTTTTTTTCTTCCTGTTACCAACAGTTTCCTCCTGTCCTTCTCTCTCTCCCTCCATTCATTCCCTTGCCCACCCCGCCCCTCTTTCTCCAGGGTAAGAAGTACAAGCCCCTGGACCTGAGGCCGAAGAAGACCCGCGCCATCCGGCGGAAGCTGAACAGGCACGAGGAGGGCCTGCAGACCAAGAGGATGCAGCGCAGAGCGCGCCTCTACCCCATCCGCAAATACGCCGTCAAAGCCTGAGGCCCGCCCCAAGCCCCGCCCCAAACACACGGACGCACTTGCATTACCCTGTAAATATTTGTATAATACATAAATTAAAAACAAAAACCAACAGTCCGTGCCTGTGTTTTTATTTTATTGAAGAATTTTCTCCCCGTTCCCTGTCTGAGTACTGAGCCCTTCCCATTGCGACAGCGTGTTGATTCAGGAGGGCTCAGACCGGGACACTGCTGTCGCCTGGATCGCGCTCTGCCAGCTGGCTCCTATCCTTCACTCTGCAGTAAACCAGCTGGGCTGGGCAGTCACTGCACTGGGAGACCGCACATCCTGCGCAGCTGGTGCAGGCCAGCCTTGTTGCTCGTGTGTGACAAGGACAGTCACGCCAAGTTAACTCCATTTCCCACAATACCTTTTTGTTGTGTCTTTGTTACTGGAAGTCTATAGTCCAGGCAGTCTGGCTAGCTGGTTCTATACCCTGATCTTTCAGTGGGGTGTTTTTAGTCTCTCCTCCCCTGTCCCCCATTTTGTCCAGCTGTGAGCCAGGGATAACGGTGATGTCATCAGTGCTTCAGTAGTCCCAGTGCCATAGCTCTGGTTCCTGGGAGGGGTCTACTGATCCCGCTGTCAGAAGAGCTCCACTGGGGGCGAAAGTGCAGCTGAGGGTGGCGTCTTTTTGAGCCTGGGGGAGGAGTTTGACAGCAGTGGGTTTCACACTTAAAAGGTCCCTTAAATTTCTGATCGACTAATTGACCAGATTATACCTGCTTTGTAGAATAGTGACACTTCACCCTGGACTAAGCTTTGCTGGTTTTTATATGAAACCCAACTCTTAAGGTTGCTTTAAAGCATTTAAGATGTGAAATTCTGGTTGGTTAGGAACCCCTTTTTTGGAAGCCAGTGTGAATGCACATTTTGTGTTTGCACCAATAAGCCTGGCTCAATTGGCCGTGAACTCCAACTGGTTCACTCTGATTAGGCCGTGGTAAAAAGTTATGAACACGAGGACAGTTTTCAGTTGACATTAGAGCTCATCTAACTGCAATAGTCAGATCAGAAAATATTTGAACAATTGACTGCAGATCTTGGCATGATGCCCATAAATTAATTTGACCCTCTTGGATCTGGATTTACAACCTTGCTATAGCACAGTGATTACCAAACTTGGTCGTGGTTCATAAAAAACAAATAAACTGCTTATCGCTCTTAATTTGACACTTTGTGAGATTTTTTTGCCCACTAAAGCACATATCAAATGGCTATGCACACTATACATGTATATACATTACATGTTCTATATTCACATCCAAGGAACATTAAGATAAACTGTTGTTTCTCTGTAATATGCTATGAAATATTCCTTTAGAAAGTTACATTTACCAGGTAGTTGAAATCAGTGTCCTAATCATCAAGCGACACCTATTCACTGAAATCAAACCAAAGTCAAACGTGTTATGCTGAGTTTAAGTGGAAAAACATGATAGTAGAAGCTCCTGGGCCTTACCTGCAAACGCTTGATGCATTTTCCATTGGACATGTCCCAAATTCTCACCTGAAATATGACAGGGAATAACAGTTACCCATCTTCCACTTCAGGATACAGGTGATTCCAGGTTCTAGTGCAGCCCTGCCATGGCCGCTAATTTCAAATACACCAGTTCAGAAATTAATTTGGGACCAGACCGACCAGGTCCTCCAGGAACGCGGTTCCCCAGCCCGGTGCCGAGGCGCTCACCGTGTCGTTCTCGCCGGCTGACGCGAGCACCAGGCCGTCCCGGGAGAAGGCCACGCCCCTCACCCACGCCCTGTCACACTCCATGACAAAGATGGCCGCCGCTGTCCGGGGAAGCCACACGCGAACCGTCCCGTCCCAGGACCCCGAGGCCTGTGTGGCGTCGGGAGAGAACACAGATGGAAGGAACCTTCGCACACCGGAAGTACCGGCAGAGGGAAGCCAGGCTCTACTCTAGGTGGGCACCGAGGGCCATATCTGTGGTTTTCATGCCAACTTCTGGCCTTAATGACTTAATTAGCCCTAAAATTTACAGTTCACACCATATGACGTTTTGCCCTCATTTCTTGATAAGCGCATGAATGGCAACCAAACACTTCTTGTGTCCCTATATGAAACGTTTTACTGTGATCTAATCAACTAGTGAACCAATTTTGTTTTTCAAAACACTTAACCTTTACTACCCTTGGTCGGGTAATTGAATTTGGCTCTATATGTTGTTCCCATGTACTCAAAAAGGGGTATCGTAACTGTTTTTTATCACAAGAGTACACCAAACAAACACAAAAAAACTTATTGCTCATCCAAATGTTTAATGCTTTGAACAAAACCATTTTAGTGTCTGCTAATAATGGCCGTTTGTAACTTGTGTGAGGCTATCGATCTCACCAGCATTCCGGAGGCAGAGAAGCACAAGCTGACGACATTTCCTCTGTGCCCTTTTAGAGTAATCTCCCGCTCTTCAGTGTGCAGATTCCACACCTTCACTGTGTAGTCCCAGGAACCTGTGGCCTGAAGGCGCGGTATGGGGTATATTTCAATATAAATAATACCTGTGCTGGCATCTTTTACAAAATAGAATACATTTAAAAAAAATAGGCCTACATTCAAATTAAAACCTTTAGCCACATTAGCTTTTATAGATTTATATTTCCCTGCACTTGATCAGATTTCATACAGTTTCACTGCATGAGCCAAAAATGGCATTTTTCTCACCGCGAGCCGTGAGTCCTTGGAGATCGCGCTGCTTTGGATGGCATCCGTATGTCCCGCGAAAATCTGCGCAATTTCTCCGCTCTGATAAACGCATCCATGGCAACGGGACAAACACACAGGACAATCAGGTAACCGCTATAATTTAAAGTCTGTTAAGAATGAGAAATATGGGCTGTGGAAACACGAAAATAATGTTGCAGGGTCAGTTTGTTTTTGTTTTCACCATTTTAGACCCAGAAACATGGTGAGGTTAGATAACTGTTATGAACTGCTTCAATTTACAATTTAATATTTGAACAATAGTAAAACCAGCAGACCTTTCAGTAGGCCTAGCTGTGTTGAGGAGAAGGGTGAAATTGGTCAATTAAATCTTTGTGTTCTTTAGTAAAATGGTGCAAATATGTAAATATTGTGGGGAGTAATTAGCTTTTCAGTGAGACCAAAGGATAACTTCACCAAACAGTGAACGACTAAATTCATGAAGGTCTCCCATCCCGTTTTTATGACATCAGTACAGCTCTTACTGGCACATCCCAGAGAATGGCGTCTTTATCCCAGCCCCCGGAAATCAGCCGCTTGCCATCGGGACTGAAGCTGACGGTCTCAACGCTCCTTCTGTGGCCTGAGACACAGAAGTATCAAGGGCCTATTACACAGCATAACGTGCAATGTTTCATTTCTGGAGACATATGGTGCCACAGACTGTGTGTTTTTTTTAAGCCTGCAGCATTTCAATATCCAACATGAACACCAACTATTTATACAGGTTAACAAGTAAGGTAATGACGAGCCAGAACACCCGTGATCTGTATCACTTTTACAGTGTTTTTTTTATTCTAGAACAGTGGTTCCCAAACGTGGTCCTGGGGCCCCCAGTGTATGCTGGTTTTTGTTCCAACCAAAGTTTTTATCTCAGAATTTTAAAAAAATTAGATGCTTTTCATGTTTAGAAGGATTATTTACTCTCTTAAGCCATATGAAATATCTATGCTTGTCATGAAGAATAAAATCCCAATGTTTATATTGCGTTATAAAGCAAACGGTTGCATAAAAATAAGTAAGAAATTGTTTTGGATCAAATTAAGACTGAGGTTAATCAACAGGCTCCAAATTAGGTTGCTGAACACATGTTTAATTTCTTTCAGAATTGTTTCCTTAAACCTTTTAACACGATGCATGTTTGGCTCATTATCATTTGCTTTGTTAATCAGTGTTAATCAGTTTAACCATCAGGGTCCAAGTTGAACTATGCGGTTGTTCCCTGTACTTGGACCGGTACTTCTCTCTAGGGGTTTCGTCATACTTGTTCCTGGTTATGGTTATACGCTTTGTTGTACGTCGCTCTGGATAAGAGCGTCTGCCAAATGCCTGTAATGTAATGTAATGTAATGCTTTGTCTTTGTATTCTTCATTATCTTCCAGCTGGTTAGTGTTAGTGGCCATGTGTTCACACTTTCACCAATTAGGAGCCTATTGATTCATCTCAGTCTTTAATTTGATTAGTTAAAAATGATTTACCTCTATGTAATTAGTTGCAATATAGCAAAATAAGCACAGTATGAAGATAGGAATTTTAAGAGGGCAAATAATCACTATAAACATGAAAATGACCTAATTAAGAAAAATTACCATCTTACAATTCTGGGATTGAAATTTTAGTTGGAATGAAAGCCAGCATACACAGAGGGGGGCCCAGGGGCGAGTTTCCACCACTTATTTTGGTCTTGATACAGCATGTGTCATGAAAGAGAGCCAACCTGTCGCTGGCTAGGAATGCACTCTTACAACTGTAGAATTACGATTCTGTTGCAGCACATATCTAATGAAGCAGCAAATAATTATTCAGTTGCCGCGCCGAACACCTCAGTGCGCGCATTTGCCAACCTGTTAGTACGCGTGCGCATTCGGCAGTAGCGGTGAGCCAGATTCGCACGGAACAGTCGTGGGATGCACTTGCAAACAGTACACAGTCGGCCGAGAAAACACACGATTTCACGGGACCTGTGGGTGATTATATATGAATGATTAGGTATGTTTGCCAACTGCTCATGTACTTTCCAGCTATCCTTATACTGGCAGAATTTACAGCAGGGGAAATAAGTGAATAAATGTAAACCCTTCGCGCAAATGAGGTACGCGAGAAGTAAACCCAATAATATCCCAACACATATTGTCTTTTACAACAACATAAATACTGGACAGGTCTGGTTGCCTCTAAATATGAATAACAACATGCATGCAAAAGGAAACTACTGAAGGGCGTCTGGCTAGAGTTTAAATGATAAAGGTACATTCACTTCCTGGCGTTTCAATGGCGATGGCTGAAAATTAACAACAGGTAATCCCGACAAAAGTTAAACAGACAAAGGGCAAACGTGGACGGAAACAAGGTAAGAGCAAAACAAAATAGACCGGGGACCTGCGGATCAGTTGCCAAATTACTTGGAGCAATGACAGCGCCACACCTGGATTTCGAACTCGCGATCTTTGTTATACTCACTAAATCACAGCACACGACATCCAATAGTAGTATTATTTAATACTCTAGCACATCATATAATTAGGTCAATACACCTTCGTGTCCGCTTGCTTTGGCCAAGAGCTGCCCGGTCTTTGCATTCCACAAGTGGAGCCTGCAGTCATCTGAACAGGTGAGTAGAATCTGACAGTCTGGAGAAAAAACGCAGCAGTTCACCTGAGAAGAACAGCGCAGAGTGTCATAATTATTTGATAAACGTTTAATGTTGGCCTAACTAAAAACTAGCTACCAATCTGTCCTCCACCCTATGCTACAATTTTCTGTCTGTTTCATTCAATCAAAATGTAGCCTCGCTTGTCGAGGACCTGCTTGAAATGAACAAATAAAACTAAGGACAATCTTTTCCCAAAAATTATATAGAACGCAGCTTACCTCCCCTTTGTGGCGGGAAAAGTATCTCACACCAACTTTAGTGAAGTCCTCTGCCGGATTTCGCCACATGCTGTGACAAAAACAACACTAAGAAGGATTAAAGTGAAGAATATCCGCTGTAGTAGGCTGTTCTTACAGACTACACTTGATGTTTAAACCACACGTAAGACCGTTGTCATTTGAGAATGTCTGTTGGAGCTCCTTTGCCACGGTATGTTCTTACAGTGTTTACACTGCCAACAACGCGTTACGGTTTCCAGAGTTACCACCTTGGTCAGTCTGGGTAAAACACGAGGTCTGTCGATTGGGGCGTTTATTGGGCGCACGCTGTGACTGCTTGGTAAATCAAGCAGCTCATTTGAAGTCAGCTGGTGGGTTGGGGGAATTTAAACTTTTGTATTTGTGTAAATTTGAACTTGAATTTGCAATTAAAACTGGAAAAAATAATAGCGAAACGCATAGTAGCATACGACTTCTGTTGAGTTTTATTCATAGTTGTATGTGTGTGTTTGCGGACGTGTCCTTTCTGCACTAGAATTAACCCTTTCCACTGGGAAGTTTATGTGGGACAACTGGCTGTAGAATGTTTTTGGTGTTTCCTTGGAGACAGGACCAATAACGGGGTTTTACAGTGAAGGTATGGCCTGGGATAATGGAGGTGTAATTTAAGGAACGAGGGTCGCCGACGACTTGGGGCCGGGGGTGGGGGCACTCAGTCTATTTTAGTGTCTTGCCTTTACTTCTGAGTAGGCTACCAAGATATTGCATCTTTCCCCAAATTCTTAAACAATGTTTGCATTTATAGTTTGTTATCACACGGAACATCACAATTGGTCTATTTATTCCAGTAGTTTACAAATATCATGGCCAAGTAATGATGCAGCTTTGGATTGTAGTAAACATGTCTTGAAGGAGTCTTTATAAGGTAACTTAAGTTTTCATTTGAAAACCCAAACGGTTTCTGATCCGGAGAGCGTCGACCCGCAGCGTAGGACCCCTTCACTGTTGGACCCTTGATCTGAACGGAGCGTTCTAAAATCAGTTTTTTAAATAATTGTTTAAAAAAACAGGATTAGAACTACAGACAGGATGATTTGTGAGTTTTAAAGAAAGTGAAATATAATCGGTATTTTACCAATTTATTTCGTTAATATGTTGCATGCCAGTGACTCTTGCGATCTGTTTTGGCACCTCATTTTTGTATTACAAATGGACGCATTTATTACCCGTCTTTATTCCTAATTGCAGTTCTGAAATTATCCACAAGGGGGCATAATTGTATCTGTAATATACAGCGCTTTAGTAAAGTTAGACGCTATAATGGGACTAATCGAACAGCACCCTTTTCACGAATTTCCGCAAAGGTTAAGCGTTTTTTCCCTACACGAATTTTGGCTCGGATGACTTAAGTGAGGACTTATAAATCTAGTTTTGTCGATGCAAACTTTACCTGCACTAACGGGTGCAATACATAGGGCAAACTTATCTGCCAGTGTATGGTTTCACAGCTGATCTTTCTAAAGTGGTCAGTTACGGTTTTACACGCAATATTAATGAAAGTTATGGGTATCAGGCATGCATGTTGTCCGACACATTGCTTCATTAGTGTTATGAACCGACGTGTTTCTTGCAAGACTGACACAGTCTGTAATTCTCATTCCAACATATCATGCAGTTTTCATTGCACATTGCTCTGGATTGCTGAGTAAGACTTTTACTGTCACAGTACTTTATGTAAACTTGAAATAGCATGAACACTAGCACAGAACTGTCAGTAACACAGTAACCTTTGATGAAAACGTTCAGAAGAAAACAGTGCTAGCAATTATAAACATACAGCACTGGCAGTTGTAGCATTAGTCTTCACCACATTAGATTAGGTTTTAATGTTCCCAGCTGTGGGTTTCTTCCCTCAGATAATTATAATGATGGATTGCATTTATATTGCCCCTTTCATCTCACAATCTCAAAAAATCATCAAATATTAGCATGAGGTTGAGAGGGAGAAATTTACTGAGCTGGTTAAGCTCAGGATGATTAGGTTATGAACTTTGCTTAAATGAGATGTGTTGTGATTCACTGTCATGTCCTGTAAGTTCCCTGTGAGCAAACTGTTGAGTTCTCTGGTCTTCTTGAAACATTTGACATGGACTTTTTGCCCAGTGACCTATATCCACTGCTGCAATTGCTGCGGCAAATAACCATTACTGGGCCAAAGGCATAAAAATAACAGAAACAATGTGTGCGTCTGTGTATAGCTCTTGAGGAATATGTCCAAATCGGATCCTTTGGACACGTTTGACAGGCGTAAAAAAAAGAGAAAGATTTTTGCCTTGTGTCAACGGTGGCACATCTCAACAATGTCCAACAAGCCAGCACGAACTATGTGAACACTGGACACATGGATCAGTGGGACCAATGCTATCGCATGAGCTGAGGCACACATGAGGGCACGGATAATAATCTGTGATGAATCACAGCTGTTCGTTTGCACTACAGGACCGAAGCCTGCGTCTCTTTGGCTGATGTTTGCTACTTGTCATCTTTAAGAGGAAGGACTCAGACATAAAGATCCCTGGGTCATTAGTTACCAGTGAGGCATGGTTGCAAACGACATGACCTCACAATGTCTGGAGGCCATGGGGAACGTGACCTCACAGTAGCCTGAGGTCAGCAAAAACATGACCTCACAATGGCTTGAGGTCACGAAGAATATGACCTCACAAAAGCCAGAGGAGGTCCTGTAGAAGGTGACCTCCCAATGTCAGGTTCAGAAGGGATAAATATAAGTGCAGGGACAGAAACAAAAAACAGTAGAGTGTTCACTTCCATGGATCTGGGCTGCATGTAGACCATTCTCAGACCCAGAATCCTTGCCCTTTAGTTACAGTAGCACCATTGTCACCCTGGAGAAAATATTCGGGGTCTTCCTATGAATGACAGAGAATCTCGAATTATATCATTCTGACAGCCTGCTTTTTTGGGTTTGAGTGATGAGCGATTGATGGTGTTGGTTTCTGGAGCCTTCAAGTTCCCCACTGCTTTCCGCCAACGTTGTATAAGTTGCCATGACAGAGGTGGCTGTTGGCAGGACCATTCACCAGCTAGTTTGTCTAGTCTTAAGAGCTGATCTTCATCTTGACTGAATTGTGTTAAATGTACACAAATGGACCTGTGGGTAGTGGCCATTTTGCAAAAAGCCTGTGCACCAAGAACTGTGCGAATGGGGGGCTGGTTGTAGGCGGTGTGTTGGATGAAGCATAATGAGGAAAAACACCTGCATGGTGAAAAATGCCTTTACAGTGTAGAAAGCCAGAGGGAACCTTCTGCTTTGCACCACCAACTCGGCCTGTGATAAAAAAGGTACATTTTATGTAGGTATATTCAATTTCATTTGACACTGGGTAGGTCAACTAACAATTAGAATTCAGTCCTCATTTTCTATGATCACCCTGGGAATTTAAATGAGCTGGGAATGTCAGGGATAGTGGTAGTGTGTATGTAGGGAATGCCAGGGATAGTGGTAGTGTGTATGTAGGGAATGCCAGGGATAGTGGTAGTGTGTATGTAGGGAATGTCAGGGATAGTGGTAGTGTGTATGTAGGGAATGCCAGGGATAGTGGTAGTGTGTATGTAGGGAATGTCAGGGATAGTGGTAGTGTGTATGTAGGGAATGTCAGGGATAGTGGTAGTGTGTATGTAGGGAGTATCAGGGTTGGTGATATTGTGATGGGAATGTCAGGGATAGTGGTAGTGTGTATGTAGGGAATGTCAGGGATAGTGGTAGTGTGTATGTAGGGGATGTCAGGGATAGTGGTAGTGTGTATGTAGGGAGTATCAGGGTTGGTGATATTGTGATGGGAATGTCAGGGATAGTGGTAGTGTGTATGTAGGGAATGTCAGGGATAGTGGTAGTGTGTATGTAGGGGATGTCAGGGATAGTGGTAGTGTGTATGTAGGGAGTATCAGGGTTGGTGATATTGTGATGGGAATGTCAGGGATAGTGGTAGTGTGTATGTAGGGAATGTCAGGGATAGTGGTAGTGTGTATGTAGGGGATGTCAGGGTTGGTGATATTGTGATGGGAATGTCAGGGATAGTGGTAGTGTGTATGTAGGGAATGTCAGGGATAGTGGTAGTGTGTATGTAGGGAATGTCAGGGATAGTGGTAGTGTGTATGTAGGGAATGTCAGGGATAGTGGTAGTGTGTATGTAGGGAATGTCAGGGATAGTGGTAGTGTGTATGTAGGGAATGTCAGGGATAGTGGTGGTGTTTGGGGAAAATCATGGATTGTGGTGGTGTTGGGAATGCCATGGTTGGTGTTAGTGTGTGTGATGGGAATGTCAGGGATTGTGGTAATGTGAAGGGAATGGGGTAGTGTATCGGAAATGCAAGGGAGAGAGAAAAGGCATGTCTCTTGTGTTGTGAGAGGCATGGCATTCCTGACCTCCATAGGCTTGAGATTCCAGGGGATTTCACCATGACATATTGTGCAGTTTTGCAAAGTTTCCCCGTTTTTTTTTTTGGATAATTAAAAAAATTAGTAATAAATTCATAAAAAGCTGTGCTCCAAGAGTGTGTAAAATACAGCTCCTGGGCATGTTCACAGTGCGTGGATTGAGAGGAATCTAGCTTCTGAAGAATAGGACCTTGTCTCATCCCGCCATGCCCTCGGTAGGAATCAGTTTGTCAGAGTCTGGAAATAGCAAATCTGAGAAACAATCAAACCCACTGTGCGTGTGGGAGAGAGAGACAGAGAGAGAGCAGAAGAAAGAATGAGCATGTGTGTTTGAGAGAGAAAGAGAATGAGTGCTTGTGTGTGCCTGTGTGTATATCAGTTAGAAGGTAAAATAAGACTTATTGTTGAGTGATCAAAGTTATATGCACTTATTTTAATCTTGCACGACAAATTGTCTCTCTTTCATACTGAATAAAGATGTAAGTTTGTTGCATTGAGTGATGTCCGAGAAATCAT
Organism: Anguilla anguilla; assembly: GCF_013347855.1. Lineage (NCBI taxonomy): Eukaryota > Metazoa > Chordata > Actinopteri > Anguilliformes > Anguillidae > Anguilla > Anguilla anguilla. The sequence continues at coordinate 29,345,159 of NC_049214.1, forward strand.
AGTTAGCGCCATAGTTAGGTATCAAGGTACTACTGATGATTCCTTTCCCCTCTATTTCCAGGCAGTTAGCTTGCTTGTGATGCAGACAGCCAATGAACTTTGACCTGGACTGCCCATGAGCCCCTGCCCCCCCAGAATGCGTGTGTGGGGTTGGGGCTGGGGTTTGGGTTGGAGTTGGAAATGCCCATAAATATTGTAGTACAGACACAGGATTGTTGAGCGAATCTCTGCATAATTAACTCAGCGTTGAACTCACGGTGCTTGTAACTGCACTGTAGCGGTCTACTTCCTTAGTGTTTAACATCACCTGGATCCTTAGTTTTAATTGGCAGCACTATAATATCACAGAGACATTTTAACATTTAAAGTCAAATCTTACTTGGTGAAAAGTTTAGCAATAACTTTTTACGCTTGCATAAACCCACCTGAAGTTGCATATTGTTTATTCAGCGAGGGGGACAAACCAGGAACTCTGCATACCAAACCAACTCCTAAAAAATGTGTTAGCATCTACCCCTACCTAAGGAACTAACAACCACATCTCAGGAAGTGACATCACTCATAACGGTCAAACTAACTAAGATCTCTGACACTTAAACACTCACACAGCTGTGCTAGGCCTAGACTATGGTATGTTCAATGTACACTGCAGAGCTTTTTCCTTCACTTGGAGTGAATAATTTAACTTGTGGTCATATCCTAAATATACACCCTGCTGCAAATGCTGTTATTTATAAGAAATGGGGTTAAAAATGCGAAAGAAGAGCAATTAAGTTTTTTTGAAATCCCCAAAGTGAATTGTCATGCTTAGCTCAGAGTTAAATTAGCATTGACAGAGTACTTTTATATGGACACTGCTTGGATCAGAAAATCTGTTAGTACTGAACATTTTACTAAGACTGACGTCTGGCTCTGTCTGACAAAGAAAACTGTCTAGAAATAGGAAAAGAAAAAAAGTGTCGAAAATCCAAGATAAAGTCATGCAGCATTTTCTGAAACCGATGTTGGCCAACGCAGCCCACTGTTTGCACAAGAGGCTTTAGTCAACACCCAGCATTCAACATGTAGCCTTAACTCACATGTGCTCGGTTTGAACCGTGCTCATTGGGCACGGTCCCACCCACCCAAACACATTTCACTGAGATCGAAAAGAGAGAAAACACATTCCGCAGAAAAAGAAAAACACATGTTCCACGGGAACAAAAGGAGAACATGCTTCACACAAGTACTTCTAGCATAAGTGTGTTGTTATGTGATTGTTCTTAGATGTTTGGCATGGAAATCTTGGCGGAACGAGATCACGTTCTCTTTCTTTAGAAACATTAATGCGGTACTCATGTTTCTCCCATGCTTTGACCACCCATATCAGATACATGTCCCAACAACCACCAGGAAAAAATGCATTCCGTGAATTATACTGGTGTTATTTATATTCATGCTATATCAAGCGCAGGATAAATATGACCACAGAGATTTATCAGTGAATAAGTCAAATAATTATTTCTTAATATCTGGTTTTGCTTAAATGTACAAGTAATCATTTGACTGTAGGTAAAGATTCATATACTGTAGTGGTGCATTGTGGCTGCCATCAAACTCGTCTTTGCGTTTTATGTCTTGGCCTTGATGATTCTCTGGATTTCAGAAATGAAAAATCTCTCATCACCCATATCATTGTGACAGAGGGGCCGTGTCCACCGTCCAATGGGTCTTCACCTGTGAAGAGGAGGCTCCTTCAGGTGGGAGAACCTTCTCTAAACCTTGGCTTTGCCTCCACCGTGTGCAGGGCGTGTGTCTCTCCAGTTCCCCGCACGCACGCAGGCACACACGCACGCACACACACACACACACGCACACACACACGCATGCACACACGCACACGCACACACACACGCACGCACGCACACACTCACACACACACATGTGCACACACACACACATGTGCACACACACACACACAAACACACACACACACGCACACACACACACACACACTCTTCAATGCACTGGTCACCCGGCCCACTGATGCATCCCGGGGTCCCGGGGAAATTAATTCATAATTATTTCCTCCAATATGGAGTGCCTGATTGTTTTTGTCCCATGGCTGTTACATCCTCTGTCATGTTGGGGAGAATGCAGACGCTCCTCATCAAAACTGCGCAGCCGTTATCTGCACAGAGTGTACTCCATGCGCAGCTGAGTGTATCTTGAGGAAGCTCCCGAAGTAAAGTGAATGTGGATGATTTAGCTTCACTGTCCAGTCCTCAGAATCTGTTCTATAATACAAGAGATGTTCTCCTCAGAGACGGCTACATTGGATTATGTAATGCAAAAAGATTCCTTCTGTTTTTTTTAAGTTGTTAATTTATTCATAAAGTGAGCTGTCATCACAGTGGTTTCTGTTTTCTGGAGAGGGAGTGAGAGAGGCAGCCAGTGACAGTTCTGACACGTCTTGCAATGGTGTACATAGGTGGACTGAATGAACCAAATGATATACTTCTGTTGCTTTAAGACTTTAATTCTTTTTCTTGTTCTTAGTTTTATTCTTGCGAAACATCATTGCCACACATAAAGTTTTTTTTTTTTTTTAATGAAAAAAGGACCTGGTTTTATTTATGTTGTGAGGGGTGGGGTAAAATAGGGGGGTTAGAAGTGGACCCACAGCACTTTCTTTTAGGACATGGGGATCGTTCACACACACCCCCAAATTATTATTGGCTGTTTTCATTCTGATAGGACCTGCCATTGCCTGTGCTGCACTTCTTTGGGAATTGCCATGGAAACCATAGAGGACCTACACAGGATCCTGACTTTCCCCGGATTTCAGTAACGCAAAGTTATTAATAGCTTCCCCGTTCTATTTTTTGGATATCTGAGGGTGGGGTGCATGCAGATGCATCCTCACGAGCCCGTTTTGGCGCCTCGTCCCACACACACAGGCGCAGGGAAGGAAGCAGCCAGTTCTGTTGCCAAAAACAAATAAAGAGAAAAAGCAACTCCTGGCTCCGTGCTCAAAATTCCCAGAATCCCATACTTCCTTCCTGTTTTTGTCATTTTTTTAAGTGATGCTTTCTGGACACAAGCTGATTACACCTATTTTCCACAAGGGATACATTTACCCTAATCCTCTTGGGTCTGATGTACCCTTTTTCTAAAGTGGGTGACTTGACTTCATGATGCTCATGTGATGCTCATTTTTGACGGAGACATTTTTACTTTTTCTGAGGTATGGACCACAGTATGGTTTAGTAACATTAGCAGTGCAGTGGTGTTGTAGCAGCGGGAGCAGGATGGGTGGTGGAGTTTGAGCAGATGTAGATGGTGGCGGGGGGGGGGGGGGGGCAGATTTGGAACGATGCTCTGCAGCCTGCAGGTGGTAAACTCCCCGAACCTGAGGAACCTCAACACTCAGGAGAGGAGGAGGAGGCGGAAGGAGGGAGGAAGGATGCAGAAACTGCATCACGCAAGGAGGAGAGGACATCGATTCCTGTGCATGTTGATGTTGCTTGGTTACCGGTAGATGGGGAGGTGTGGTCTTCCCTCCTGAGCATCAGTGGGAAATTCCGTTTTCCTGAACAGGATGAGACACTGGAAAAAACGTTCACAGTAAATAATATTAACGGTTTATTAATGGAATGGTTTTCATACGAAACGAGTGCGACACAGAGTTTTATCAGAAGTTGAAGTTTTAAAATTTAAAGACCTATTTTAGTTGTGACTGAGGGGTCTCCCCCAGCCCCCTTCACCCATGAAGTTCCGGAATGTCAGTCCAGGGTTTTACCCACCCCACCCCCTGTCCCTACCAGGGTCAGCTGTGGTTTGGCCACAGGTGTTTACAAAATGCTTGAAGGCATACGACGTGGTCCTCGAGGGGGCATTCCCGCGATGTGATTGGCTGCTCTGCTCTCTGGGGGTGCTCCTGGAATCTGCACGCTGTGTGAAGGTGGTGCACGGGGTGGGGAACGGGCGGTGTTTATTTTTGTCTGCGTGCTTTGGGCCCCCTTACGCCCCATGGCGCTCTGGGGATCACTCTGACCCTGTTACAATCCTTCAGTCTCACACTGAGGTGCCCTCAGGCCCTGAGAGCCCCACTTCACTGTATGGAGCACAGGGAAGAGCGATGGTGCATTTTAGATATTCATCATTTTAAATGCATGTTTGGATTTTGTGTGGTGACGGTTTGCTCACCTTTATTCTTGCATGGCACATAGCGCCGTGCCACCTGTAAGGCAACCCACATCTCCACTCATGTTGATAGTACTTTAAGGATACATTTATTTATTTGGGAGTTGTTTTTTTAACGTAAATACATTTTTAGTTTAGTTTTTTTCCCCCCTCGTTCATGGTAGAAAGTCTCCCTGCAGGGGATTATGGGTCAAAGCTTCAGGTTTGGGGGAATCAGGCTGTACATTCTATGGGCTTCTCCTGCTAAGGATTTCCATATTTAGTTCAAAGGCAGAACCACTTTTACCGTCATGTTGAAGCCAACATGATGTTTCATCCCCTGGTTTACAGTGTGCTTTCTGGAATTGTGATCAAAGACTTTACGGATGAATTTCCAGGCTGAAACTAAGTCTGTAATACCCTCTATATTCAATTGCATGTTAGAGAAAGTATTCATTTAAAGAAAGACTGACATGGTAATAACAAGATATAATAAAATAAGAATTTTAAAAAGTGGATTAAAAAGTTTTTTTTTAAATTGTAATGATAACTAAGTAAAAAAGGTAAGAACAGCTGTAGGACTAATATGATCAACCTAATGCTTTCCTTGGTTTTAACATGTTCTCAGATTTCTTGAGTCATATTCTGTAGTCCAGGTGCATAAAATGAAAAAAGTTCTCTCAGCCCTTTTGGCCTTGGTCTTGTGTGAAAGGAACGAAAGCAGAAGATTTATGCTTTGAACGGCGAAGGGCCAGCCACAAACACATTCCCAGTAGCAGGACCTCTCAGGATTTATCACAGAAATAATCCAGGCGTCTCTCACTGTCCAGTTACCAGTCAAACATAACTGTTTCTTTTATTAGCGGTGGAATAAAGCATTTGGTTCCAATAAAAGGGAAAGAAAAAAAAAAAACCTTGTGTTTCTTCATGCTGAATGACCTTCCCTCCTGTTTCGCAAATAAAACGAAGCGCAAATCAGCCGACATCTGGGCGAGGCCTGACTCCAATACAAGCCTGTTTCTAACCCTGTTTTTTTTTTAGAAATCAAAGAGAGGACATGTGCCTTCCATATTTTATTTAGGCGACAGGCTGAGATCCAGAACATTCCATCATTTTAATGGCACAGCCACACGGCAGCCTCGCATTCAAGACCCCCCAAACAAATACTCAGTAAACCGGCTCCACAAAACGATCGAATATAGCTTTATATTAACAAACGCACATATATATATATCAATTCTCATATACTTATACTGTATGTTCATTTCTTTGGCACCTCCATCTTGTGAACCCCCACAGCTGTTTAGAGCATGAAAATGAAAAGAATTTTCATCGCACCTATTTTTGTAGAGCACCCTTGTGCACAGAATTGACACCTCTGACATTTAACAAATGATTGCGTTATACAAATGAATTTTAGTGTTTCATAACTGAAAACTGTAAAAAAATATAATGACAAATAATATAAATTATACTCAAAAAGGCATATGTTTTATTGTAGTCACGTTTTACATTCAGAAGATCTTTCTGAATGATGCTCCCAATGCCTTAGATGGATAAAATAGCAAAATGAAACTTCATTTATCTTTTAATGTGGCGATCCTTCATTTTTGGCTGGACCGCAACAGCCGGGCCAACCCTACAAATGCGAATGTCTGTAATTGAGTGACTGACTGATTGAGTGATGAAGTTACACCATTGGTTGGCCGGATCACGTGTGTTAGGTCCAGCCATATACTAGGTTTTAACCTGGTCTTGTTTCATATTAGAGAATCCATATTTCAAACTGGCATATTTGTAGCTATATCAAACTGCCTTTCCTTTCTGTAATTTCTACTCTTTCAGCGCTAGCAGTTAGTATAAAAAAACAGTTCTGAATTTAAGCAGTTTTAACAGTTGTTCTGTGAATGCATTCAGTAGGGTACATAATGAACTGTGAGTACAGTTTTACCTTCAGATCCTCCATGGCCTCTTACCAGCACAAGTTCATCCATATCTATTCCTTCCACCCGTAAGAGAATCCCACTGTTTCACCTCCCCAAGCAAGAAATCAAACGGTGAGACTAAGAAGTCTCACAGAAAATATTGGCTCAAGTCTTGGGGCAGGCACAGCAAAGTTGTTAAAAATCACAGAAAACTTAGAAAGAGGCAGAAATCAGTTTTTGTTTTTTCAAATTAATTTATTAATGAACCAATATATCTCATGCACAGCAGAGGGAAATGGTTAAAATAACAATCGCAACTGCATCAACAGTAGCAAGTCTGTGACATTTTAAAAAATTAGTGGGTAGTTGCTGCTAGCAAAAAATATGAGTAAGCGCATTGATAGGCATCATAGTTGTCATCTAAAACTGCAGAAAAATCAGTAACCACTAAAAATGGGGGAAGTCACAGAACTGGCCGGAAGAGACAAAAATCACGAAATTAGTAACACCTGCCTCATCTGTGAAAAAGACCCAGCCATAGAAATAATTACTCTTCTGGGAGAAATAAAAAATGACCTAGAAGCCCCATTCCATTCCGGTAGTAGTCAAGCTCCTTGCAAAATTACGCGATCTCACATCTGGATCCTTTCAAATGACAATTGCCGCCACAACTGGAATATCACAGTACACCTTTTGTCCTGTGCTGTCCGCAGTGCTGGATAAACTCTTAACGTCGCACCAGAAAATACATCAGTTTCCCCACAAGATGTTCAATGAACTGAACAGCAGTTTTTTGAATGTCAAACGGGTGACGTGCTGGCTCACTGTTTGGTGATGCACAGAGTCTACCGTACCATGAGGCCAGAGGGCGGCGTGTAGCTTAGCGCCTCCCTGCGACGCCCTGTCTCCAATAATCCCCGATTCAGCATCATAGCGGCCGGTCGGCAGCCTTAAGCACCCAGCCATGCCTGCTGTGGGGACACTGAGCCCGGCTCTGTTTGATACCAACGCCATTAATGCCCCATTCATCCGCCCTGGGTCTTTCTGGCATGGCCCGGTTCCAATGTAGTATTGTTCACATGGGGTGGGGGGGTGGGGGATGGCACCCCTGCAGTGCTTTCCATAAGACTCCTTGCAGCGCTCATCTCAAAAAGAAAAGAAAATGTTTTTTGGTACTGTGGTACTGAATGCAAGTTTATAATGACTGACCCGCTAGCATGTACAAAATAAGACATGATGTAAGCTTTAATTTGGTTTAGTAGCATGGAAAACAGGCAAGTGACAGCAATGCCTTTGTCAGCTGAAAGCTCTGTATGGAGACTGAGTTAGAGCTAGCTGATAAACCAGATTGATAATTATTTAATATTTTTTGAGGGCAATGACCACCATCAATGTTATGTGGCTGATCAGTTTTGTTTTCTTCTTTTTCCTTTAATAATGCCTGGTGTGATATTCAGCCTCAACTTCAGAGAACAAGTGAAATGCTTTCATGAAGAAACATCAACACTCATATATACTGATTTTGACCTTATTTAGTCTGTCCCTGTGTCTATGGAGTACTACCAATCAAAGAAGAGGAACCGTCTTTTTAAAGTGTGGTGGGGCAGGGATAAAGGGGTATGAGACAGGGTTGTCCAGCCCTTAATCTGACATGGTACCACATAGTTATAGGACTCAACAGGGCCCATTCATGAGGGAGCAGGTGGCCCACTGCAGCCCCGCACCACCCACAGTGATGTCACCTTAACCAGACAGGCAGGATGGACTGAGCCATCACCCTGCTTGCCTGGGAGGGCAAATCCATTTCAGGTCGATTCATTTCATTCACTCCGAAATGAGTCCAATCTCATTGAATCAATTGAACGACTGCTCGTAGAACATTACAGATAGTTCCTATTTATGTGTTGAATTTCAGTCCGTTCCATAAATTGATTTCTTTGAACTGTAATGTGATTGGCCCCAGCCCTGTTACTATGGCTCTAATGTAATAAGGCCAGGCTGGGCGGCCTGGAGAGCCGGCTCGGTAGCACTGGAATCTGTGACCTTGTAATTTTATGGCCCTTCAGGAAATTAGCTGGGGTGAGGTGGGAGTTGAGACAGGAGGTGCCCAATTACAGTAATGCACTGGCCACTGAGGCCTGGCCCCAGAGAGGGGGGAGGAGCCACTGGCGTGGGATTCAGCCGTAGCTTCCCTGCAGCCCACAGCCTCCAAACCTCCTGTCTGCAGAGCCAGTATCGGTCGATCTGCTGGCGACTCGACAGACCTGTCCAACCTGTCAGCATCATCCTTAACCGTGAGCTACTAATTATAAGAGCGAGAGAAAGCATCCTCAAACAAACAAAATCTTCTCCTATCACTGATTCTGGGTAAAAAATAATAACCTAAAATAACAAAGTAAAAATTAACCAAAACAGAACGGAGACTTTGCTGTTTTTAACCTCTGTGGTCCTTTTGCCACTCTCACTCTTGTTCTCTTTCTCGCTCTCGTTCCCACTCTTGTTCCACAGACCCACGATAATTTTATGTAACTTGCCACTTGCCAAAATGTGCAATTTTCAGGAAATGCATTGGTGCCCAAAGGAATAAAAGTACTACATGTTCAGAGCTGGCCCAGGTCTCTTTACAGACATGAAGGTTATTATTCGGTCAGGACAGTTGTGTAACATCTGCTGGTAATGCATGGTCAACTTCAGATGGGAAACGGTTCAACAGCAGCCTGTGGACAACGGGGTGCAATAACCAGCTCGGTCATGAAAGCTTCAAGATGTGTTCTACAAATGTCTTTAGGAGTTTGAGAGAGCTGGAAGATATTTTCCACATTGCTTTCTTCCCCTCTCCTGTTACTTATTGGTATGTTTTTGATATTGAGTCCAGAGCTGTTCCGTTAGCATCGCTGTTGTTGTTGTTTTCTTTTTCTCATTGAGTTCAGGACTGCCAGGAGACTAATGTCTGCATGCAGAACAGCGCATTTAGGGCAGAATTAATCTGTGGGAATCTATCTTTTTTTGCACAAATACTGTGTGAGTGAGTGAGAGACTGTGCATGTGAATATGTTTGTGCATTTGAGAGAGAGAGCGAGAGAGAGAGAGAGACTATGTACTTTTGAGTATGTTTGTGCATTTAAGAGCAAGAGAGAGGGGCAGTGTGTGAATGTGTTGGCATGAGGGTAGCCTGTATTCACACTGGCTATGCCCTAGGGAATCCGTGCTCTGAGCAGTTGTGATGAGATTATATTTTCTTTGCCTTCTAGGGAGCGACTGTTGGCATGCACACAGTCTCCTGTTATTCCCCTTGGGCCACACTGTAGGCCTATTGTTTTTATTGGCAAAAGCTGAAAGCATTTTGGAGAAAGATTTTTAGTTTAACTTGCAAGGTTGGTGTTGATTGTCAGCTGTAACCTATAGTTTTTTGTATGAGTTAATTTCGGCAAAGCCAGAGAGTGCATGCGTCCCCTAAACCACACTCATATCGGCACCATCCGTTTGTTTCACTCAGTTAAAACATGCTGTGGCCAAATGCCTGTTTATCTCTGTAATCGGGGAGCCATTCATTCAAAATATTGAATGACATGAAATTTTACTGATTAGGCTACAGTCGAGAGGTAATCAGAAAAAGTGGTTCTAAAAAAACAACCGATGTGGTCTACAACGATAGGGGCAGTAGAAACGGTTTTCGTTAAAATAAAATCGACGCCATGATTGTATTGATTTCAAAGGCTTTTTATTAGTACTGGAAATTAGCTCGTATCGGAGAGAGGCGGGCATTCATATCGGATATATCGCAGACCCGCTGCAATTCCATTCCGCGTGTGTAGGAGCTTGTGTTCTATCCGCTGCAGTCCGCCTTCGACACGGTCTGGCTGCCGCGCTGATTCTGAGCTCCTTTTGTTGATAATTACCAAAGACGCTACTGTTTTTCTGTACAATGTCCTGCTTTTGTAATCTGCTATAATTGCTACGCAGTCTAGACTTAAATACAAAAAACAGTTCTTTTTAAATTTGAATTATTTGGGGGGAGGGGGGTTGGGGGGGTTTCCCCACATCAATTCAGAATGGCTTGAGAATGGGTGAAGGAAGGGAAAAAATGTTAATTTTATAACGTGGGTAAATGTGACTCGGAGGTACGGAGTTAGCATTGCACGAATCATTGCGCTACCCCGCACTATCTCTCACATTTTCAATCAGAAAAACACTTAATGTGGAAAATATTAATTTATAACTGTCGTTGCATTTTTGTCCGTGTGGCTATAAATAAATTCCAACATAAAGTCCTTGAAAACAGCTAGATTTAACAGCCATCAAAAAGCACATGAACACATTGAACTGAAATACACTTTTAATATAATTTACTCCGATGCCAGTGCTTTAATGAAACACTGAAAAATTACCAGAAATGGTCATAATTCATTTTATGAACCATCTGAATTATTTTCTGTCAGTGCCTAATCCATAGTAAAAAGCCATACGTTTAAATAAGAGCTCCAGTACTTTTGTGAACTTTTATTACATAATAATATTATTTTTATTGCACTATTGCATAGCCCAATGTAATTGAAACACTGCAGACTTGGAGTCTAAGAAGTAGACAACAACAAATTACTCAGATCTCTCCCTGGGCAATGCTGCAGCAAATGATCCATTCCCCTGAAGCACAGCCACCAAACCATGGGGCCCATACAATCACTGGATCAGTATCTTAACATATATCGGACCATGGGGCCCATACACTCACTGGATCAGTATCTTAACATATATCGGATGTAGAAGTATGTTTCCTTCATTCTTTTAATGTTTTTACATTTCTTCTTATTAAAGATTGTACTGATCAAGAATATATTTAAATGTATGTGATTATGGGATGATCACTGAAGAACAGTAGGTATTCTGTGTTATGTCTAAGAATTTGTAACTAAGGAAAGACAGTGGCCTCCTTGTACTCTGATGCATACTACCTAGAGAATCTTTGAACCCCAGTTGCAGGAGGGAAAATTGTAAACATTTACTTAGTGGAATTTTGTAAGTAACTTCTGTTTGGAAACAGTCTTGTGCAGAAGACCTTTGAGTTGCAAGAGAAGAGAAAGGATACTGACCTAGAAAGAACTGATTTGCTATATCTAGTAATTGAATAGATTATATTCTATTAAAATGAATGAATGAAAATCAAAGTAATCACGGCAACGGTAATGATATGAACATAGTTTGTTATAACATGGAGGTGTTTATATGAGTCAATATTTCATTTGGATTACAGCATGTAGTGAATGCATTTAAAGTGCGTGTACTTTGGAACTGGAAGATTGAACAATTGTTAATCATGAGGACAAATACTTGTTATTCAAGTCATGCATATACATTCCTCTGTAAGTGTGTGTAGTGAAATATCTGTTATTGATTAAAATGGAAGATTATATAATAGTTATTGTTAAACTAACTGATGAAACATAAGTTTGACCTAGGCTGTGATTGGTTATTTTAAAGGGAAGATACATCAGGGTAGGAGGAGATCTGGTTGTATAAAAAGGATGTAAAACATAATGCGAGGAAGCTCTCTATGTGTCTTTATGGTACTGGAGACCTCCCGTAGGCCTACGTACATGAAAAGGATTATTGATTGAAGAGAATAAAAAGGTTATTAGAAGAAATCATAATTTCTAATCTTTATTCTTACATCGCCGACTCACCCACTGAACCTAAGAAGAGGTTTTCCTCCACACGGACCATGGGGCCATACAATCACTGGATCAGTATCTTAACATATCAGACCATGGGGCCCATACACTCACTGGATCAGTATCTTAACATATATCGGACCATGGGGCTCATACACTCACTGGATCAGTATCTTAACATATATCGGACCATGGGGCTCATACACTCACTGGATCAGTATCTTAACATATATCGGACCATGGGGCCCATACAATCACTGGATCAGTATCTTAACATATATCGGACCATGGGGCCCATACACTCACTGGATCAGTATCTTAACATATATCGGACCATGGGGCCCATACACTCACTGGATCAGTATCTTAACATATATCGGACCATGGGGCCCATACACTCACTGCATCATTATCTTAACATATATCGGACCATGGGGCCCATACACTCACTGGATCAGTATCTTAACATATATCGGACCATGGGGCCCATACACTCACTGGATCAGTATCTTAACATATATCGGACCATGGGGCCCATACACTCACTGGATCAGTATCTTAACATATATCGGACCATGGGGCCCATACACTCACTGGATCAGTATCTTAACATATATCGGACCATGGGGCTCATACACTCACTGGATCAGTATCTTAACATATATCGGACCATGGGGCTCATACACTCACTGAATCAGTATCTTAACATATATCGGACCATGGGGCCCATACACTCACTGGATCAGTATCTTAACATATATCGGACCATGGGGCCCATACACTCACTGGATCAGTATCTTAACATATATCGGACCATGGGGCCCATACACTCACTGGATCAGTATCTTAACATATATCGGACCATGGGGCCCATACGCACACTAGAACAGTTACCTCAGAGTTTGGTCGGTGCATGTTTTTACCATCTGATGAAGCATTGAGCATGGTGTTCAAAAACAGTAGTTGCGTGTGCCTGTGTGGGAGAAGTACTGCAAACTCCAGGTGCAGTTTGGTATTTTTGAGTAGGCGGCACAGGGCAAAACAGGTTGTACAAAGAAAGCTTTGAAAAAGAAAATATCCTCAGTTCCTTTTTATTTCTGAGGTGTAAAGGCTGATGTGTTATGAGTTTAATCCATAATCTCAAACGTGTGTTGTTTCTCAAACCATATGAGAGTTCTCTGCTGTTATTTTGCCGGATGACCTCAAGGCATGGACTGCCAGTTTCATACATATAGCATAATACAATACGATGAGCTCTTAAATAGCACACTTCAAGTGTGCATCCCAGAGTGCTAAAAGTTCATACTAAGAGGGGTAAGCACACAAAACTGACTAAAGTCTTAAGACCTGATTGAAAAGAGGCAACTGATTCAGCACCTCTGATACAGCTTGCAGTTAAATTCTAGAGACGAGGTGCAGATTGGCTAAACGTTCTTCCCCCAGCTTTTGAACTTTTAAACAACTCTGTGGAAATCAGCAGTTGCTAGGCACCAGGTCTGACTGGGAACATCAGGTTCAGTCAGATTCAAGGTCACAGTGTGATTTTATGGGTTGTCAGAAAAACTTTGATCTTGACCCTGGATTTAACAGGGAGTCAGTGCAGTGATCTAAGGACAGAAGTGGTTCTCTGAGCAGCATGTGTGGATGAGCGCTCTGGCTGCTGCATTCTGTACTGAACTGAAGAGGCTGCAGTGTACAGTCTGGTAATAATAATCCAGCCTTTACCCTACAAACACATGTCCTAGCGTTTTTGGCATCTTCCTTAGACAGCGTTGGTCTCAATCTGTGTTACATGAGTGAAAATGAGCCTTGACCACTGAGTTAATTTGCACATCAATGCGCTGCTCAAAATCCATTATAACTTCCAGATAACTGTCCTCCCTCTCACTCTCTCCTCATCTCTTAAGAAATCCCTCACTGACATGACATATTCAAAAACATACCACGGCTGCCAGTTTACAACCAACTATTATAATATAACTATAGAAATCAAAGAAGGGCAGAACAGAGCTTATATCTGAATGGTTGTAGGTTCGAATCCCAAGTGGAGTAGTGTTACTATACCCTCGGGCAAAGCACATCCCCAGACTTGTCTCATTTAATATCAAGCTGTCTGACCTTGAATAAAATAGAGCTGTCTGTATAGGCTGCCCAGTGTAAGTTTCCCAACAGATAAATTATGTCATAAATTGCATGTTTTTATATTTTATGACTGAAGGTAGAATTTATCAAATCATTCTCATGATTTATGAGACTTGCTGATCTTCCTGTGGAAATAAAGGATTTCAAGGTCACACAGGTTCAGACAAAACAGGAAACATGATATTGTGCACCAGATTACTGTAGTTAATACCAGCTGTCAAACCCATTTGGTCGATGTGTTCCCCTGGCCCTTTGTGATCAGATCATTATTAAGCATAGTCCTAATCATGTCATTGGCTGACTACCCTGGTGGAAATTCGTGCTTGGTTCCAGCCTGGTTTTTAGGTGATCCAGTTGGTTTGAAGCTGGTTTGAAGGTGGTCCAGTTAGCAACAAGATGATTGAGATAGCAACCGTTCTGGCAAGACCATGTCTGGCTGGTGGGCAAGCTTGGTGCAGACAACAAACCATCACCAAATTTGGGATGGTATCCAGCTGGAGCAGAACCTGTCTACATCTGCTTGGATATAACTAGCCTCCTTGTCCTGCCAGGAGTACAGTGGGGTTTAAGTTAGCCAGTAGGCTTTCCAAAGGTCATCACTGCAGTAGCTCCTCCCACCGATGTGACAGGCGCACAGAGGCTGCCTGCAGCTCAAGGTTCGATCTGTATTCATGGCACATGTAGGGCCTAATTAGTCACACAGAAAGCACAAATCCACATCTATCACTTGACTTTCATTGTTTTTAGTACAAAGAACAGAGCTAAAGGGTACAAGCTGTGTGAAAATATGCACTTATTGTATATCGCTTTGGATGAAAGTGTCTGCCTAATAAATGTAATGTAATGGGAAATATACACATACTTTCAATGGCTTTACCAATATATAGTTTTCACTAAATTGCACAGCTGCTTTACACCCATTTTTAAAAAAACAATACACACTTAAATCTTTAGTATAAAAGCAACTGTCTTTTAACGGTCTCATTTGATTTCTCTCAGTATTTGATATCCATACAGTGTTGATTTTGCACTGCTAGAGTTTAACACTAGTATTTTTGCTTCATGGGTACCAGTATAATTGTATGTTTTTTATGTTAAGTTAAAAGTACTCAGAGTTGAGTTTACTCTAAAGATATTTTCAGTGTAGGGAAGGCTAGTGAGGAGGTGGGGTGTGGAGGCTTCCCTTGGGGTACCCTCCCAAACCCCATCTTTCACCCAGGTTACATTAAATTCCCTCTCCTAAACAGAGCATTGCATCGCATGACCTCAGTCAGTCAACACGAACGTGTGTTTTTCCAGCAATTAAATCTCTCGTCTCGAAAGTGTTTTGTTCCTTAATCCCCCCGCTAGTTGATTGAGTTGTTAGTGGAAGTGCCACTCCGAATGGGTGGGGAGTCTAAAGACCACAATCAAGCGGAGTTGCTCTTTGTTTTACGGCTTAAAAAAATAAAACAATATGTTTTCTCCCACGCTCGCGCTAGCTGTGAGCGCCAGTGCGACAGTTTGAGTTAAGACGCCGTTGGGACGATTCGGCCACCCTCCCTCCCGCCCGCAAGCCCCGGGTGAATACATTCACCGCATCAATCACCGTAACGGAGGAGAGCAGCGGAGTGATTCACTTGGGAATGAATAACTGCAGCTGCGGAGGCTTTCTTCGTCGAGCGTTTACGCCTTTATAAGGAAACTCGGTCAACTGGGTATTTTCCGAGCGTTCCGGCTCGAGCCAGGAATCCCACATGCCCCAAGACCGTTAGCAGAGTGGGGGGCATGTTTCCTGCAGACAGATACGGTCCCAGGAGAGAAAGAGAGAAAGGGATGTGAGAGTTCTGTCCTTGTTCATTGGTTTGTAACCTGTATAGCTTTGGTGTAATGCCATAAAATTGAAAATTGAAAGGGAAAAGAGAGGGGGATAAGAGAGAAAGCGAGAGGCAGCATATTCTGTTATTTTCCTTGCATATGTGGAGGCAAGAGAGCGAGAGTTTATTGTTACGATAACGAAGATGGTTATTGTTTTTGTTTATGGTGTTGCTCCTGCTACAGTGTAGCTGTTTTACAGCTACAGAGTTTTACAGCTGCGAGTTTCTGTAGCGGAATAAAGATCCACCCTCACAGGAAAGACAGTCTTCCTCCTCCTTTGATTTCCCCCTGGTTTGTTTACTTTGCAGCAGCACAAAAATACTTTCCCACCTTTGTGTTGCCATGGAGCTCAGATGTTTCCAAGGGCAACATTTAAAAAACTGCATTCCTTTGTTTTCACAATGGCCACATTCAGCTAGCCATAACTTTAGTCCCCCCCGACTCCCCCGTTGAAAAATCCTGATTAATTTGGGTCCTTTTACACCATCCCCCACCGTCAGCTTTGGAAAGAGGTGCAGCATCCATCACACATGAAAGAAAACTACTGTCTGACCAGAAACAGTTGTGCTGTTGTTCAGTGTATGCAATTACCACAGATTATACAGACTATCCAGATTCCCAGCTCTGTATTTTTTCTACATTGAAAGTTATGTCTCCCTGCTGTTGGAGCCAAACCAAAATTAAAATTTGATACAGCTTCTGAAAATTCATTAAGGGGCGTGACCAAGTACAATACCGTTGCCGTGAATGTTCTGTAATGTAGTCCTGTCAATCAACCAGAACCTCCTGTAGTTAATAAGGGTGGACGGAACACGGGAGTCAAGTATCTGGTTAGTCTACAGTATCTGCCCTTTCACTACACTTTCAGAGGATCACCCAGTGAGCGCAGCTGTGGGACCCTGTGGAATGAAGAGACATCCAGAGAATTGGCGGAAATAGTCCCATTGAGATTTCTACAGTAAGCTCCTGACCTTTGCTTGGGAGGCTTCTGAGTGGCTTAAAGGCTTGTGTTCTCAATAAGAAACAATCACCAGGGGGCCAGAGATTTCCCAATAGTGGAAACCGTCCAAATGTGTTCGGCTGAAAACATGTCCAAGCCACTCCTCTGGGCGCATCTTTCTCCCAGAAGTCCGGATAGTCCCCCGCAAACAAGCTCAGATTTTCCTTTACTTCGTGTGTTGCCTTAGCCAACCATGCCCAACAGCAAAGAGAGCTCTCCAATGAGGCTTTACAGCAAAGCTTTATGGGCTCCATATGAGCAATTCGCCCTGATAAGTGGTTAACAGTGCAATGCCGTTCCTAATCTCGATAATATAACTTGATATATTTCAGTATTTTCCTTAACCCCCCCTTACCCCGCTTGGGTGACACTGTGGCCAATCACGTGCCACCCTGTGGGGTTGCTAGGTTCTCTGTGAGTGAGTGCTTTAGAAGGAAGTGGCAGACTCTAGGGCCCCTTTTAGCTGTCGCTAAATGTGTGCGAATCAGAAGCATTCTCTGGCCTTCTGCTTCACAGCTGCCTGTTTATAATGCCGTTTCATGCAGTGATGTTGCACGGAACGCCTTGTGCATAGAAAAAATGTCATTTACCACAACTCGGTGTGCAAGAATCGCCTGGAGGAGAACAAGAATGGGTCTGCAAGAATGCGTGCCAAAGAGGCCACTGTGTGTGTGTGTGTGTGTGTGTGTGTGTGTGTGTGCGCGCGGCGAGTGTGTGAATGTCCAGCAAAATTCTGTGTTAAATTACATCAGTTTATTTTATTTTCCAGTATAGACCACATTTTATATTATTAGTGTTAAAAGTACTCGATCATTGTACATTATATATTGTTTTGTTGTATGTGCAGGGGTATGAAGGTATTATCTTCTAAGTTATTTTGTTCGATGATACTTCGGGCAAATGTTTCTGCTGCTGGCTGCTAGAAGCGTTGGCCCGTCAGGCTTCAGGGGTCTTTTGGACCTCTTTCAGCCGAGCTGGGCTGGGCTGGGCTGGGCTGGGCTGGGCTGGGCTGGGCAGGGCTGGGCTGAGCTGGGCTGAGCTGGGCTGAGCTGAGCTGAGCTGGGCTGAGCTGGGCTGGGCTGGGCTGGGCTGGGCTGAGCTGAGCTGAGCTGGGCTGGGCTGGGCTGGGCTGGGCTGGGCTGGGCTGGGCTGAGCTGGGCTGGGCAGGGCTGGGCTGAGCTGGGCTGAGCTGAGCTGAGCTGAGCTGGGCTGGGCTGGGCTGGGCAGGGCTGGGCTGAGCTGGGCTGAGCTGAGCTGAGCTGGGCTGGGCTGGGCTGGGCTGGGCTGGGCTGGGCTGGGCTGAGCTGAGCTGGGCTGGGCTGGGCTGGGCTGGGCTGGGCAGGGCTGGGCTGAGCTGGGCTTAGCTGAGCTGAGCTGGGCTGGGCTGAGCTGGGCTGGGCTGGGCTGGGCTGGGCAGGGCTGGGCTGAGCTGGGCTGAGCTGAGCTGGGCTGGGCTGAGCTGAGCTGTGTGGTGTGTGCCAGACTGAACTGAGTGAGACAGCTGAACGTGTTCAAGAGTCACTGAACATCTCAGACAAACACAGCACCGCCTCTTTCACGCTTTTATTTTGCTCTTTGCGCACAACTTGATGGAAACGCCCTCCTACCCTCAACAAAAAACTTAAAAAAAACCCCCAGACTTTTCAGGTTACACGGTGTAAGTATGAAATCCGCGCTTCCGTTTGATACGGCTGTTTGTGCGGGAGAACAGAGAGCGTAAACACCTGACAACGGCGGGAGCCGTTGGTCCGCCAGCGGCAGGGTCGTTCACCGCCTACAGCGCGTTCTTTTAGCAGCTGATCCGCAGCTCCACTGCCTCCCCCGATCTCCCCGCTGGCCTCCCACCGTCCTGCCCATTAACAGCAGCCAGTGGACACTGCGTTCGCTGGCTGAGGTTGCTTTTGCAAGTTTTTTTTCCAGGATTTAATGGAACACAGATTTCCAATTATATCGAGTGATCAGGCACTGCTTAAATAAAACGTAATGCTCTTGCCAGTTGCTTTCTGAAGAAAATGAAGCATTTCAAACTTCTGTTGGGTTCTGTTGGGGTTTCCTTTCAGTCATCAGCCATTTTAGGCTTTGGAAACAGGATGTGTGGAGTCTTAAGCCAAGCAGTGACTCAGTTTAGTCTTAAGAGCAGAAACCAGCAGATACTGCGGCTCTAGGAGACTAGAGTTCACCCCTCATCATTTGATAGCCAGCGGATAATTACCAGAGGTGCTGTTTACTTTATTTTCAAACCCACAAGGAACATGTTAAACTATTTACAAGAGAACTTTCATTTACATAATTACATTGCAAGAAAATCTGAAAATAAAAATTGGTAGTATTTCTTACTGTGCTGAAGAAATAAAATGTTTTCATATTTATTATTTCTGAAAAGGTAGTATAGTTTACTACTCGTTAGTCCCAAAGAGTAGTAAACTATTACAAATGTAAAATATATTTAAAATGTTATTTTAAAAATAAGAACCAACAGATAAAAATATATGTATATATGCTCCTGGAACTTTGTTTAACTGTAATTTGAACACCATTCGATTTGAATCTCCCCCATCACAGACAGGTTTGTGTGTGGAAATGTCCACATAGTCCTTTTGTTCAGAGTAAATGAGAACAAAAGCATATGATTTTTCTGTGTGTGACGATTTTAGAAAGCGATGTCGTCTCCTTTAGAGGAAAGGGACTTTAACTACCGGACCACAGCAGCTCACACTCTACCCATCTCCAAAGGAACAAAAACACAAGAAAAACATCAATGACAAAAATGTTTTTGTTTTTTTTCTTTTTTGAAAAATAGCAAAATAATGTCAGCTAACAACTGATTTTCCTTTTTTAAAAATTCTTTACGAATGTGCTCGTGGAGAGAGAATGCAGATGGATGGAGCTGTCGACTGGAGCTTTAATCAGTTTAGCCGGTGGTCTGTTTCACAGTGGCGTTAATGGTGACCCACGAACTGGATGCCGTAGGTGAGCTGGTGGCCGTTGTCCCAGGCGTACAGCACCTTCTCTTTGGGGTTGTAGTCGATCTGGGTGCTGAAGGAGTATTCGTTGAGGAAGGGCAGGAGGGGCGTGGCCTCGGCGCCCGTGTGCGTGTCGTAGGCGTAGGAGACCTCGGCCTCCCGCCGGTCGTGCGCGTCCACGGCGTACAGCACGCCGCACACGATGAAGCAGTTGCCGTAGGCGTTGCGGCGCAGGCCGGTGCGCCAGGTGGTCTCCTTCCTTAGCGACAGGTCGCCGGGGTCCAGCCGGCTCACCACGACGGCCTCGCCCTGGCCGTAGTCGTAGTCCAGCGAGGGATAGACCACCCACAGGCCGCTCTCGTCCACGGCGAAGTCCACGTCGGAGTGGCCCCTCCACTTCCAGGGCGCGGCGTCCTCGTAGACCACGTCGGGCAGCTGCGCCCAGGCCGCCACGTAGCGCTGCCGCAGGTCGTACTTGATGATGTTCCTGGTGAAGGCCCGGTTGTAGTAGAAGGCGCCGCCGTAGACCACGTGACCCGTGCCGATCCAGTTATACGGGAGCTTGTACAGGTTACTCCATCGACCTGGAGAGAGAGAGAGAGAGAGAGGTGGGGGGGGGGGTGGAGGGAGGGAGGGAGGGAGAGAGAGGGAGGGAGAGGGGGGGGGAGGGAGGGACAGAGAGGGAGGGGGAGGGGGGGGAGGGAGAGAGGTAGGGTGGAAGGAGGGAGGGAGGGAGGGAGAGAGAGGGGAGGAGGGAGGGAGGGAGGGAGAGAGAGGGAAGGAAAGCGAGAGTGAGTGTGTGTGTGAGAGAGAAAGAAAAGAAAGAGAATGGAGGCAAGGGGAAGAGGAAGCAGTGTGAGTTACTCTAGATAAGGGTGACTGAAGCGACTGCATAATAAAATAAGACGAGAGGAGAGAGGGTGATTAATGCGCTGCCTGCTCTGCCTGGATCAGGAAAGCGTGTGAGAGGGGAAACTATCCCCCCTGTATGAGCGCTAAGAGACGTTTCCTCTTCTCCATTGTGGGCTAATCCCCTGCCCAGCTCAGCAGGGGAAAGCAGTCCTGTCCAGCGCTCAGAACTGTGTTTCAACACCGACTCACTCGCAGACACACACACAGACACGCCAGCATACACACACACACACACACACACACACACACACACACACAATGTTAATGCATTTAATTCAAATCAGTCCTGTTTAGAAAGGAAGGGAACTGTCTCATAAATTCTCCAAAGAAAGAGAAGAATGGTGGACTGTTTATGTAGTATAGCTTCACAATGGCTCTGCCCCCCCCCCCCACACCCCTGCTACACTCACCCCCGGATTTCACTGCTCTGTCATTGTAAAAGAATAAATAAATAAAAAATTCTCAGAACAAAGCAAAAACCAAACATTTTCACATGCGGTGAAAATATTGAAATCCACATTCCAGGTTAAATTGAGTCATTTTATAAACCTGACGGTTGTTTCCATCCTAATTATCCTACAGGTAAATGCAATTGAAGCTGGACAGTGGGGTTACAGTTAGAGCTGATGTGATGCATGCGAAGATCAGGGGCAGTATTTTTGGCAGGGGGGGCTGTGTGTTAATGTTGGTGGACAGTAAAGGAGCAGATGCTGGCAGTGCATGTTTGACGGGGCTCTGCTGAAGGGAAGGCACTGCAGCCCTGGCTCAGGCCCGAAATATGACATAAGTGTGAGAGAATGGATTAAAATAGGCATAAGATAAATAATAATAATAATAATAATAATAATAATAATAAAATTAAAAAAAAACAATGTGTCCCACCCTGCTTGAAATTGTACAGGTTCCGGAACTCCACCAGGTTGTTGCCATAGTAATAGTTGGTGACGTAGATCTTGGAGTCACTGCCGATGGGGTCCTTCATCCAGGCGCCCTCGTTGCGCCCGTAGCTGTGCTGCTTCTTCGGCTTGTCCACCGAGGCTATCGTTCCCTCGCAGTCCGGGTCTTTCTCTGCGGGGAACAGGCGACGGGACGTCCCGTTACCGCCCGGCGGGACGGACCAGTCGCACGCTCGGGGGTGGGACCTGCCACAGATTCTATAGACTTACCAGATACTCAGCTCTTAACAATGAAAGTTCTGTCTAATTTGAGGCATCGCACCAGAAACTCCTGTTACCTCCCAGAATCACTGATAGTAGTTAATAAGTATATAGATGGAATGCCGGGAGCTGAGTACCTAGAGAGGTCACAGAATCTCTGGCTGGACTCTCACTTCTAACTCTGTAGGAAGCTGCTTCACAGATGAACAACTGTGAGCAATTTAGCCCTGCAGAGGTGTCTCATGCACACATGCTCAACGCAGGGGAGTGATGAATAAGAAATTACTAGATAAAAAAGATAACTTGTGGTGTGACAGAGAGAAAGGAAATGGACAGTGAGCTTGTTTATCATTTCGGAAAACGGCATCTTGATTTTGCAAAACCTTTTATGTAAACATAGTAAACACATTTCTAGAGTTAACAAGATTATGGGAGCTCAGTTTAAATCTGTTTCTTGTTTCTGTTAGGTCTGCATCTTGTTAGTGTGCATTTTAAATGTTTTCATCTGATATTGGCAGAAAGAGAATACTACCATTTCACATGACATTACTAAGCCTTCTCACAAATTTCTTAATATCTCAGACAATTGGGATTTGGGAAGTGGGGGAACCTTAAGATCCAGTGTATTGTGTAGTGGGGTGTGAGTGAACTACAAAGAAGTAACAAAATGGTGCAACCATCTATCTTAACTCAAAAAAGCTGCCAAATTGGTTGGTATGATGAGCTCTGCGCTGTAGATTATAATCTATAATATACTGAGCAAATACTCAGTATATTATAGATTATGGGCTGTTAGCTGGTGTTCGTTTATTCATTTCTACAAATCTTTCTCTGAGAAATTGAACTGCTAGCTCCTCAAGCCTTTAAATGCAGCTAATCTGCATACTGCTTCCAAACGGACCACTCTCTAACAAATAAATGATTGATAGATTTTTTTCATCCATCTCAAAGGCTGTAAGGAGTAAACTGGCTAGATTGAAGTAAATGAAAAATGTACAGGATTGTCCTTTATGAAACTGCCAGCTGAATTCAAGTACAACTTTATTTATATATTTACCAAAGGTGGCGATTCCAAATTGTGAGAAAAAGGGGAAAGGAAAAAGAATGCGGATTTGGTAAACGGGTACCTGCTCGGTTGGAGAGGGACTGGCTGCTGTTGTCAGAGTTGTCCAGCACTAGCATAATGGTTGGGGCTAATGTCTTGCTGGCTACAGAAAATAAAAAAAAAACAACAGTAATAATAATGATAATATTAACAATATTATTAATAGGACCTATACAGACCTGCCCTCAATGCCCTAAAACACCTTCGGGATCAATTGGATAACCAACTGCAAGCCAGGCCTAATCGCCCAATCAGTGCCCGACCTCACTAATGATCTTCTGTCTGAATGGAAGCAAATCCCTGCAGCAACACTCCAACACCTCGTAAAAAGCCATCCCAGAAGAGTGGAGGTTGTTATAACAGCAAAGGGTGGACCAACTTCATATTAATTCCCATAATTTAGGATGAGATGTTGGATGTCAGGTGTCCACATACTTTTGGCCATGTGGTGTATAATATAGTACATTCCATGCATGAAGCCTTTTCAGGAGTTAAACAATAAAAAAAAAAACACTAAATAAAAAAAAAACAGAGGTATATACCAGTAGTGGTTGTTGCTGTAGTGGTAGTTGTGGTGGTGGGCGTGGTTGTGGTTGTGGTGGTCGTGGTCGTGGTCGTGGGGGCGGTTGTGGTAGCCTCCAGGCTGGGGTCAGACCCCAGGGGTGTGTCCCCAGGAGGCTTGTCCTTGTAGGCGTTGGCGTCGATGGCGTTGGGTTTGGCAGGGTTCTCTGAGGAAAGGGGACGGTGAGGAGGTGCGTTGGTAAAACACGGACTGCAGAACACGGCCTGTATTCATAAAGCCTCTGAGAGCAGGAGAGCTGATCCAGGATCAGTTTTCTCCTGTCCACAACCTAACCTTATCCACCGTGAGTTAGAACGCAAAACTGATCCTGATCTAGGAATCCTGAATCTGATGCATTTTAACGGCACGGTTATTTCCTTCATTTGAAACCACCGAACAGCGAATCAGCGATGTGGTTGATTTAATCGCGGTAATAGCTCAGAAACCCGGAACATTCCAGATCTCACGCGCTCTTCCGCGGTCAGCCTCGCAGAAGCGACTGCTGAGTGACACAGAACCGCTCAAACACACCCCGTCACGCGCACACATGAATTATGCAGCTCGTCAGCAGCGCTGATCAAAATCATGTCTGCTTATGGTCTTTACTGTCATTAACGATTCATTAATAACATCACATGGTACAAACTTGGTGTCTGAGCCCACCTCTACCCCACCCACCGGCCGTAAGCGTGAACAATGGGTCATTCCGGGGGAAAATGGCCCCTGCGCGTGCTCGTGCGCGTGTGCGTGTGTGTGTGTGAGAGAGAGAGTGTGAATATGTCTGTGTGTGTGTGTGTGTGTGTGCGTATGCGAGAGAGAGAGAGAGAGAGAGAGAGAGAGTGTGAATATGTCTCTGTGTGTGTGTGTGTGTGCGAGAGAGAGAGTGTGAATATGTCTGTGTGTGTGTGCGTGCATGTGCGAGAGAGAGAGTGTGAATATGTCTGTGTGTGTGTGTGCGTGCATGTGCGAGAGAGAGCGTGTGAATATGTCTGTGTGTGTGTGTGCGAGAGAGAGAGAGTGTATGAATACGTCTGTGTATGCGTGGAAGCAAGGATGCGTGTGCATGTGTGCGTGTGTGTGTGCTTGAGCTGCTGTGTGTGTGGATGGGCACTGTGTGTGTGTGTGTGTGTGTGTGTGTGTTTACACATTTGTGATGGTGAGTGTGTGTTTTTGTGAATACGCATCCATGTGACTGAAACTGTTTAGGTAAATATTTACTGTAACTGTATCTGTTTAAGTTCTGGTTTAAAGCAATATAACTTCATAATCAATCATATATGGAAATCTATGTGTGTAATGTAATGTAATGTACGGTTTATATACGTGTATTCAATGTTATAAACATTTATTTAGGTATAAGATAAAAGTTTATATTGGCTGATTGCCACTAAACAACAAACCAAATTTCTAGAAAGGATTGTGACCATGTATGTATTTGCGTTCCATTTTGTTTGTGTTGGCATGTATGATGAGAGTACTCTTCCTGTGTATTTTCTTAAGGGGCTGGTGGAGAAAGGGGGTGGGGGGGGGGGGGTTTGCTTGGGTTAAGGGGAGGGTCTCACAATGTGGAACGCAGATCCCCCCCCCCCCCCCCCAGGGGGCGCTTTCCTGGATTCCAGTTGTGGGATATCTCATTTGTGGATTCAGAGTTCAAAATAAATAAATGAATAAAAATGTAACACAATACAAAAAATACAGAGCAGTGACCTGTCCTCCACCTGCGCCTTTGTCTCTTTAAATGTTTGGATACTTTGACTTTTAATGAATTAATTATTTTTGTTAGGTTAATGGTCATGGAGTTTGTTATTACGGTATGAGTGGTAAGGTTTCTGTGGAGAGTGAAACCTAAATAATGCAATATGTGAAAAAGTCAATATAAAAATCAGGAATAGCTGAGAGGCTCAGGTGCAGCTGCTCCTGGATCAGTCCTAGGGCACGGATCTCAAGTGTGTTAAATCCAAATGCATGAGATAACTGATGGATAAAAGTGTTCAAAAATTGACCGTGTTTTGGTTTTAAAATATATCAGATGTGCATCTAAGCCGCTATAAAAAAGAGCAGCTCAGCCACTTTCATTGAAAAGCGTGAGATTTTAGATTTTTGGGCGTGCGAGCATGAGATTGGTCTTCAGTGCCACAGGGGTCCCGCACCTCATAGAGACCGGAGGTCTATGCTAGAAAGTGTGGACCTGCGTCACTGCTAAAGAAATCTGACAGTCATGCAACAGGCGTTGTAGCTGTGTGCTGTATTTATACTGTACTGCTCACAGCCATCTGAACCCTGGTGAAAGATCTGATATACGTGCAGCATGGCAACTAATGTCGGCTTCAGAAACACGTCTGAACCTTTCTCCTGCTGTGTACGGTCAGCGGCTGTTCGACTGACTGAGTGATTGACTGATGACAGCACGTCTCTGGAGCTCTAGTCTGTCACTGGCCCCGCCTCACACTGCCCCTTCACCTCTGCTGTTCCCGCCTTGCTCCGCCTCCTCGGCCTTGTAGTACGTGATTCCCCTGACAACCGCGGGCTGATGCCCCGCCCCCTTGGCGGATTTCCCGGCCTTGCCGCCCTCCTTCCTGGACCTGGCCGGCCTCTCCTTGGGCGGCTTGGATCCCGAAGCGATTTTGGCGGGAAACTTGGCGGCGTCCTTCGTCTTTCCCTCTGTGGCTGTTTCCTGGCAACATGGGAAACAGTTTTAGGTCATTGTTTTTTCCTCTCAAAATTAGAATACTAGTAATAAATATTATTATCATTAGCAATGTTATTAATATTACTGGTAGTAGTGGTAATAGTATTGAGTATTCTAATTTTGATGATGATGCTGATGATGATGATTATTGGCTATATTCTTCCTATTGTACATTTAGATGGGAGAACAATCGATAGCAAGAGTGGAGGGCTACAGTGCCTGCAGGTTTTTGTGGTTCCCTGTCAATCAGCAGCCAATTTAGGCTTTGGAAGCAATGTGTGTACTCTTTAGCAAATTAATTTACTTGAATTCAGTACCTTCCACCCAGCAGAGACTGAAGCCTACCAGGACAAGAAAATGACCCAGCTGGTCTGTCAAACCAATGGCACGCTTACCTGGAGTTTGTTATCCAATGGTGAGCCATCCTTCTGTAAGAGCTGCAGGCCGAGGTTGGATATCTCCTTCTTTATGCTGACCATGATGTCAGAGTAGTTCTCATATCTCTTCAGCTGATCGGTCAGGCTGGTGACGCTGTCCCTCACAAAGTCGTTCTCCCTGGTTAGGTTAACCTTAATGGACTTGGGAGGGGGGGGGGGTGTAGAGAGGGCGGTAGAGTGAAAATAATTTGCTCTGCACTCTTTACTGGAAAATGGTCTTTTACACCATCTCGCTATCCTCCTTCTCCCTCCCTCTCTCTCCCTCTCCCTCCTTCTCCCTCTTGCTCCCTCCGCCTCACTTGACCCCCTCCTACCTTCCCTCGCTCACCCCTCTCTACCCAGGTGTGTGTCTCACCTCCTCCAGGGTGTTTATCTGAGAGGCCACCTTGCTGATGTAGGAGTGCACCTTCATCATGTCCATGCTGTACAGAGTGCCCTCCAGTAGGTCGATCATCGTCTGGAGCTGCAGGGAGAAGCAGGTCAGCCGGTCAGGTGAGGCCAACAGGTAACATTAAACCAAAAAAACTAACAATAGAGTTGGGTTCACTCTATAAGAGTGGGGGTTATTGTTTGATTATGCTAAGAGTGGGGGTTTATTATATAATTAAGAGACGGGTTATTGTTTGACTATACTAAGATTGGGGGTTCAGTATCTAATTAAGAGTGGGTGTTAAATTAAGTTTAATTAAGGTGAGTGAGGGCAGGCGGTCACCTTCATCAGCTCGGGTGCCTGTTTGCGCAGCTTCTCCATCTTCCACTCGTTCTCGCAGGGGTTGAGGGAGGAGGGCGGCGCGGTGCAGGAGCACTTGCAGTCGGAGCCGGCGCTGACCGTCTCCACGGTGTAGAAGTCCTCCACGCGCACGCTCCCGCTGCGCAGACGCGCGCAGGCGTCCCGCGTCAGCGGCCGCATGATGCACTTGCACCGGCAGTCCGAGCCCTCTGACGTCATCCGCACCGGCTCCGCCTCCCCGAACACCTGCACGCCCCCGAGCCAGAGAGAGAGAGAGAGAGAGGAACTGAGAGGCTAGTAACTCCCTCATCCCTGTCTCAGATGATGTGTACCTGCCAGCATTCTGGCACAAAATGGCCACTGTCCATTGCTGTTACCCAGGTTAAGGCTACATCCGTGGTGGGCAATTCTGAGTAAAACGTAACACTGACTAAAACTTGCTAGAACCAATCAGATCGCTGGAGTTTTAGCCGAAACCAAGTTCACTAACTGTAGCTTCTTGTTCCAGAAGTTCCACAGCAGGGGGCTGATCAGTTCCATTCCTGAAGGGTCGGGGTGTGTTTATGTTTCCACCAATTACTTCTGGCTCCGTTAACTAATGCGCTGTGTGCCCAGCACCAGTTCACTCTCAGGTCAGACCGCAGCGAAACGTTGCATGCAGGGAGACGGTCTTCAGTGTGAATGGTGGTGTTTATGCATCTTAGGTACAGTATCAGATCACAAAAATGATTGTGGCTAAATAGATTACAGAAAGGGAAGGAGAAAAAGTCAAAAGGAGTGGAGGTATGACAGACTGATATGGAGTGAAGGAAAGAGAGGAAAAGGGGGAAAGAAAGAGGAAACTGTTTAAATCGCAAGTTTTACTGCTGCACCCCAACAAAGTTCTTGTGATCAAGATACACAACTCACGGAAACCATCTTGTTCATTATTTATTTAACTGTGATTAGTATTTACAACTGGTTCGGGAGAGTTGGATGATCCTAAATCAGATAAAAATCAGACTGAAATAAAACTGCTCTAAAGATTTATTCAGCACAAATACCACAGCAGTGTCAGAATGACTATAGTATTTGCTGGAAGGTGTACAGACAAATACATTGCACTCTGTTTATCGCTCTCTCTCTCACACACACACACAAACACACACACACACACACACACACACGCGCAGGAATGCGGTTCGGATACGAGAGAGCAGAACGCTGAAAGAGATCGTAACCCATTAGCCACAGGCACATCTCCGTCTGAAGACCGGCTCACATGAAAGGGATTAAAGCCCGCTGGGAGAGATCAAATCACTGACACTCGCATGAGGTCACAGTCCTCCAGCCTGCAAATCAAACCGCAGGCAACGACAGACACGAGGCAGGCCTGCGACCTGTCCGGCATGTGAAGAACAGGTTCCCATGTTAAATACGTTCCCGGGTCACTCTCAGACCGGGTTCTGATGTTACGGTTGATAAGCCGGTCAGATGAAGAGAGGCGGTTTTTGAGGGAATTTGACCAGGACACTGAGGTTAACATCCCGACTCTTGAAAAGTACCATGCGGTCTTTCGTGACCACAGGTGAGGCAGGACCTCAGTTTAACCTGTCATCCAATAAAAGGATGGTGTGCTCTACAGTACAGTATGGTGCCCCATGACTGTGCTGGGTCACTGGATTTATAACTGCCTCAGAGGGAAGAACACGTCCTCCAGAAGAAACATAGTTTTCCCAGGACTGAGCAAGCCCTGAGAAGTGGCATCGTTGCTTAGTTTCTGCAGTTTCACATGAGAAGGGTACATGCAGTGGCAGCTCATGATCCTGCTGAAACAGTGTGTGTGTGTGTGCGCACGTGTGTGTGTGTGCCTGTGTCTGTGTGTGCAAGCCTGTGTGCATGTGTATGTGTCTGTGTGTGTGTCTGTGTACATTTCTCATCTCTCCTACACCACATTCACATTCCCCTGTGAAGGAGATGAGAGAGATGTTGTGCGTTGGGGTCTTAAGCACCTAAACCATCAGATTTGCCGATATGGCCACTTTACCGTGAGTTATAGTCTGGTTTTCTGGCAGCCATCTCACTCCTCACATGGACTGAAAATGCAGCCGTGGGAAGGGTTTGTTTTGTGAAGGGGTGGGGCGAACGTCGAGGCACTGCTCCGACCCAGATCCACACAACAGCCTCGTTAGGCCAGTCCAAAATGGATGCCATGACTGCACCATGTTAATAATCATATCAATAATCATATTAGCACTAATACATGGTATGAGCCATATGAAAAATAATACAAGTTATAATGTACAATATTAACCCTTTGAATTGTTTTTTTTTAGTAGTTTTTGGAATACTTTTTCAAAACTCAGCGTCAGTGTTCTAGAACTCCATTGCTTTCAATTGCCAGTACTGTAGAATGTTAAGTAAAGAACATTCTGTTGTCTCCCACAGATTGTCCCTGCTACAGTGTCATGGATCTAGTTTGGCTGAAATTACCGGAACCAACCCCGGCTGCCTCTGAAGTCTGCCGAATCTTTGCCAGAGTTTGACATTCCACTTTGGGCCTGGGTGAGACCTGAATGCAATATGCTGGCACTGGCAGCCCTGGCACTGCCAGCATGTCCACACCCACCGCTCATGTTCCCGTTGACAAAAACAACCGGGCTATTGCAGCAAAATGTTACAAAACACTGATTGTTTCGAGGCCCCGACTGTTCCAAAATTCTGCAAAATGTTATTATTTATGATTTGCGCAATGAAACTCCATGGGAAATAAAATGCCTTCTAAATCTGTTAGAACATTTATTATATATCACAACCAGTTCACTTGGATAAAATACCTACTGTGTGTTAAACAGGGTTTCCAAACATATCCCTGTAACCCATTCAGAGTTTTAACAAGATTTCCCCAAATTCCAGGGTCCATAAAAGCTACACAGAAGGCTGTTTCACACATGCTGCTGCAAGTGTTGATAAAGCAGCATTAAAATGTTGCCCCAGAAGAACATGGCTGCTCCAGGATCAGCTCTTTCTACCCCAATCTGGCCAAATTTTAGTAGAATGAGGATTATGATCCAGAATCAGTTTCTTAAGGAATAGCTTGGCCATATATACTCACACACGGCCTTCCCCAGCACTAATACTCACCCTGATCCCACCAGCTCTTACACACATACACATTGATCTCCCAGTGCTAACACATAGCAGCACCCACCACTCAGAAGATGCTTTTGAGCACAAAAACAACAGATGTTCATCCGATCAGTGCACAGATCATAATTCTGTGTGAAGGAAGTACATTACTCTAAAGTGCCTCATCCTTGCAGATAAATTCTGAAACTCTGGTGCCCCACAACACAGAAATAAAATTACAGGATGTACAATACATCCTTCTCCACACAGGTACAAACGACCTGACCTCATTTCGTAAAAGTGGCAAATGCACCAGGGCAGCTAGTGATTAAAGCCACCAGCAAACTCCCATTGGCCAGGGTAGTAATTTCCATTATATTACCCAGATTAGATACATCTCAGGGAATCATCAAATACAAGTGCTGAGATCTCAGGAAAATGCCTCATCGCCAAATCTGCACCTGCCACTCCATCTAGGCCTGGGGTGTCCAATATAATCCAAAAAGGGTGAGTGTGCGTGCATGTTTCTGTTTTAGTCCAGCACTACGACACCTGATTTCACTACTGTGTGGTGCACCTATTGCCAGAGCTGGTAGAGACATATAGTTATATTACCACAATAGAAAATCAAACAAAATACAGACAGAACCTATCAGACAAGAAAGAGTGATGCTTTAAGTACTCACTGACCCTGAAGGAACTGAAAAAGAGACAGAGGGAGACGCAGAGAGCAAACTCTCTCTTTTTATAGTCCTTTATTGAACAGATAAAAAACCTCCACACCACGTAAAACCAAACATTGTGCAATATACCACGCTGACTCCCCTCAGAGCCCCCCTCCCCCACCTACAGAAAAAGTGAAGCATAAAACCCACAACACAGCACTCAATATAAACTATAAACACGTCCCCATTTCTTTTTCCATCTGCCACACAAAGAGCTCCCCCCCAGAACACCACATCCTTTTAATCATTGCCACATCGTTTAGTATTTTGTAATACTTCAATTCCAGCCTAAGGCGCACACAGACCACCTAAAATCAAATGCACATCCGTGGACCCGCATTGCCTAGGCTTAATCCTACATGTTGTCCATGTGGCCAGTTCTGTCTGTCTGTACAGATCGTTCAGCAAAACCAGTTTGTACCACTGCTGAAAACTCTACCAACACACACTCCCCAAAAGGAAACAGCACACCCAGCTGCAAATGAAACTTTTTCAATGGACAAAACACACATTTCATCCTTCTGTAGTCAACATGTAGATCTTCCACTATAAGTCTCTGGTCCTGTCCTCTTTGGTATTGGGAGCTAATAAAGCACCCTCCAGCTGTACCCCAACATCTCATCTCCCATTTCCTCCTTCCGGTGATGTTCTCTTACATCCTGCCGCTCTCTCATACACCTGAACTTTGCACAGACTGCACGAAGTTCCTTCCTCTCCCCGAAAACTCTCCAGTACTGGAGATCTGACAGACTGCAGCCTCCCCCGCCCCTTCCTGCCACTCCCCAAGTGCGACTGCCATCTTTACTGGAGTGACAGGGGGAGGCTTCCCCCTCCCCAGGCACCTGTTTCTTTTTCCTACTACACGTGGTGCTGGCAGTGCCCCCTGCACATCTGCCCAAAAACCTCCCCAGCTCTCTGAGGGAATGCGTGTCTGTGAGCTCAGCCAGGCTCTCAGGCATCACTAAACCACACCCCCTCCGTTTGCTGACAGTGAGCCAGCGAACAGACTCCTGCTGTGATGAGCTGTCTCCGCAGGGTGGCTGATCCTAAGGGCTTTGATCCAATCAGTGGTTTGTGGAGAAGTAGGCTCCTCCCACAGCCACAGCCCTTAGTCCAGGCAAGGTCCCAACAGCTAGCTGCCAGAGCTCTGTAAGGCCTGTGGTGTTCTGATGTCATCAGATACAGCTGACCATCCAGCCCCAGTCAGCCTGCTTGCTCTCCAGCACAGCCCGGGTTGGTAAAGGAGCCTCTGAGCTCCTTTAGAACTGTTCATGAGGACTGGTAACCCCTGCCCCCCCCCCCCCCCCCCCCCAATGCACAGGGAAGTACAGTACTGGCACACAGAGTCAGTGATGACCTGACAAAACAAAACAGGTTCCGTTGGGTCTCAACAAGCAGAACATCACAGGGGAGAGGGGGTTTAGTAATGCCAGCTGATGCCACATTTGGAGACTGTCCTGCAAAGGCTGTGTCAGTGCATATGCAGAGTGAGACAGGTACAGTGCAAGAAGACAGACAGAGAGAGAGGGAGAGAAGGAGGGAGAGAAAGGAAGAGTGCAAGAGAGGAAGAGGGAGAGAACATGAGGTAGTAACAGAGAAAGTGAAAAAGCAGAGAGATTCGAGAAATTCAGGAAAGGTAAGGGAAAGCGACCAAAAGAAAGAGTGTGAAAGCAGTAAAAAAAAGAAAAAGTTTTAATCGGAACCATATGTGTATTTTAAGAGGGTCTTTCTCTTGCATGACAATAGATGAAAGGGACAACAGAAGACTGAAGCTGTGGGAATTGTTTTTGAGCCCCCCAAGCAACTCCAGGCAAAACATTACAGGTGTTTAGTTTCATTTCCAGCCTCTTAACCTCTGCCAAAAACTGTGCGGGTCCAGTGCAGGGGGTGGCTGGGCGGGGTCCACGAAGGGGAGGGCAACCGTGACCTCACAGCTGTGCAAACAGCACTAATATTATCCTTAACCTTCCCAGCCAGGGGAGCCATGCCAGAAGACGTGGTATCACACCCTGACAAGTGTTGCAAGTGTTGACTGTGGCTAGTGGCTGGCCAGAGGTGAGGCATGATTGGGTGGACCATCACCCTGGAAACATTGCTGTGATGCGTCACACACACACACACACACACTGCTGGTGTTCTCATCCACAGGGAGAGATTATTAATATATAAAAAATAAAGAGTGCTACTGTGGTCAGAAGTACATAAATGAGCATTGTTAAGTTAAAAGTTGAGCTGTAGATAAATGAAGACGAGGAAGCTGAAACAGCTACTTCTCCAAAGGGAGAAAAAACACTTGAGTGCTGTAATATTGCAGAAGTCAGTGCAGTGAGTCAGCATTCATGACACCCAGTCTTAAGGTACCTAGGAAGGTCGTACAGTATTTACGCGAACGGAAGGGAACACAAATGTATAATCACCCAAATAAGTCTACAAACTGTTGACTGACTAAAGAACTGATCTGGTAAATGACTGGCACTAAAGTAAGATAAGGCAGCCCAAATTCCAGGGATGTGCCTTGCTATATATCAATGGGTAGTTACTTCTGATGAGTAATGATCTTGTGTAGGTAGGGCTCCAGTTGGAGGTATTTCAAATTTCTAACAATGCCAGATGTGCTCAAAAACTATTAGATTGATTTCTGCTCTCCACTGCCTCTAGTGGCTGGACCGAGTGCAGCTTTCACTACACTGAGATCAACTCAAAGACATGAAGCCCAGGGTCTACAGATAAAAATTAGCCTCTCTGGCTAACTCTGGTACATTTACATAAGTTTTATTAATGTGGATTGACCCAGTCAAATAAATTAATAGATGAAATTGAAATTGTTATGAATTGGTCAAAGGAAAAACCAAAACTGGAATAGATGTATTGGTCTTCTCTTTTCAGTTATAAATTTATGTCTGACATCGTCCCTTAGGCCTGTGTAGAGATAAAATGGTGCAGAAACTACTGTCCTATAAAACATGGTTTCAATGAACATTACAGAGCTGGGCCTGTAACCAATGGGGCTTGATTCCAAGATAAGACCATGCTGTTGTACCCTTGAGCAAGGTACATGGCCTGTATTGCTTCAGTATATATCCAGCTGTATAAATGGAATCGATACTATATAAAATGCAAGAGCTTTCTAACTCACTCTGGATAAGATTTTCTGCCAAATGCCTGGAATGAATTAAATGAATATATGTGTTTTTCATGTGTTAACTGAACATTGCAAAGGAAAAATAAATGCACATCATATCAATATGGGCTACTTGTGAAGTAGCTGTACTGTACTATACTGACGTCTTTCCAATATTAGCATGTAAAATGTTTGTACAATACATCCCATCCAAAAGATTACAATTGTGGACCTAGCCCACCTGTGCAAGGTAGCATCTCTTTCTGGAAAAAGGGTCATGCCATTATAAGCCCAGCACCAAGGCATTTGTAGTAGTGACAACTAGCAACACCAAACCAAAATCCCACCTTTTTACATGTTTGGCATCAAGCAGATGGTCTTATCCAGAGGGACCTGCATAGCTTTCATTCTTTACATACAGCTGGATACTTACTGAAGCGATTCAGGTGAAGTATCTTGCTCAAGCGTACAACTGTAGCACACACCGGGGAACTGAACTTACGACCTTGAAGTCACATGACCAGCTCCCTAACCATTATGCTGCCTTCTGACCCACTAACCCTTTTTAGGTCATATGATATGTAATGTTAATGCTATGTATGAGGAATGAGGGGCAGGAAGCTGTGCATCGTGGTGTAGGGCCACTTATATTGGTTTTGACGACCAAGAATTCCATTTTTTCCCCCCCCTGTAACTCAAATCACAGTCCTCCAGGGCCGAGAGCTCCAGATCCATTCTCCCTTTACTTGGGAATCAGGTGTGAAGACATTCTGGCCAATCAGTAGGACTAATTGCTTCGTTAGTTCCCTGGAAGGAAAGAAAACCAGGGCCGGATGTGGATTTGAGGGCCAGATTTGAGTATCCTCGAAGGGTTAAC
Source organism: Anguilla anguilla (assembly GCF_013347855.1). NCBI lineage: Eukaryota > Metazoa > Chordata > Actinopteri > Anguilliformes > Anguillidae > Anguilla > Anguilla anguilla. The sequence continues at coordinate 29,380,302 of NC_049214.1, forward strand.
AGTGAGAAAACAGCTTAAAAGGAAATTGGACGTCCACGTGATGTGCTCTGCTTAGTGATACATTCCTGAGACCCATGTCCTCTTCAGAATGCTCGGTCCTGATCGGCATGACATTTCTGCGTCCTTTTTTCTTCTTCTTCCTTCTTTCGTTTTATTCCAGGGAAGCCAACCGTTTTACCGCGACTGACTCTGATCCCTGGTGTTGGCAAATTCCGTTACTCCGAGCTCTGGAACGGGTTCATTTCTGGCTGACTGTACGATTTTTTATTTCAGAAGCAGGTTTTCAAATCTTTATTGTCTGCCACAAAACACTACGCTCTAATTTACATTAGCACTCTATCGGTGAACTACAAGACGCTATGTAAGTGCAAGTAAATGACTGATTGATGTGTTGCTTCATGATCTCAAAGTTGCTTTACTCGTGAAACCTCATGGGACCATGCATAAATCACAGAATATGAACAACATAATTTCCATGTATGCAGCTACAGCTTCAAACAGTAGCAAGCTGAAGCAATAAGATGGTATGTGCTGGCTGATCATGTTAAATGTAGCCTGAATCCTGTGATGACTGGATTAAATGCGCATAAACTCGTTAGAACCGCAGTAAACATACTTTAGTTTAAATGCATTAAAAGCCTGTTAATTGATAGCAGCTACCGTTTTATTGCCCGCGCCGGGCCTGGACCACCGCCAGCCATCGGCGCTCTGTTCCACTGTTTACTCAACAGATTGACCACCTGCTGCTCCAGTTCGTGCTTAGCGGTGCTCAGCCTTCAAGCCGCGTTTTCCGATCAATAATACTAAAACACGAGACATGTCCCCCCCAGGACTCGGACAAGGGCTCCATGATCTTTTTTTACAAGATTACAAATTTAATACAGCTGGCCTGATGGATGCATTGATTTTTACGCGCAAGAAGGCGTACTGTCCTCGATTTAGTCATTTGCAGTTAATGTCAATTCACAATTAAATGCAACAATGAGTTTGCAAGCATTACAATTATATTAGCCTTGTGAGAATCTGTTCACGTTAAGATTAGAAATAGTTGAATTAAGATAAAAAATAAGTAGAAATAAGATTAAAAAGAATTGCACTTCTAAATATCACAATAATATGTGCAGCGCGCGCTCTTCCAGTGAAATCTATTCATCAGTGGAATGCTCAAGCACACGGGTTCTTGACCACTTGATGCCTGCGAACTGATTATAGGAAACACATTGGCGCTGTCCTACCTTGTTTTGTGCATTGGCGGGTTTAGACAGCAGGATAAAGCAGGCAATGATGTTTGTAAGACTCCACATCTCTCCGGAAATCCAGCAAACGCAATGGTGAAGTACACGTCTTCTCTCCGGTACGAAAAGATGGAATGTACATAAATCAAAAACAAATAAAAATACCAACACACAACAACACTCCAACTGTATCCCAATGGGCTTGGTAACTCTGAAAACGCTGGTAACGCTGAGATTACGCCTCCATTACTCAATGCCCACACGGTGGACTCCAAGCAGCCTGCGAGTAGCGCTCACTCTGCGGACATACAGAAACGACACAGGAACAAGACAGTCTTGCAAACTGTCTCTCGCGTGTCTGAAGGGAGGGGCAAGGTCAGCATGAGTTGGACCTCAGCGCGAAACACCACTTTACCCAACATGGGTGTGGATAATTGTATTAATAAATATTCTGTCAACATTTTCATTCATTCATTTCATTCAGCGCTTTGTTAATGTGTTGAAACAGTCTGATAAAATGTGTTGTTATTGTGGTTGTTGTTGTTATATAACAATATACTACTGCTACTAATTAAAATAACAACAACAATAATTATAAAAATAACAACAACAACAACAATAATTATTATTTTATAATTAAGGATACATACGTCTTGCATCATAATTTATCAAACGAACTCTCGTGGGCTATCCCCACTCAGCGGGGGAAAATGATGTCACATGGAGGAATATGAATGAGTGAAAATGACTGAATGAAATTATCCTGCTGCACGGAAACGTTAAGTATACAGAAAGTAGGCTACTCAAAGTTAAGCATCAGTTTCGAACGATCTGACTCAATTTATTTCATTCGGAAACGTATGGAGGCATAAGTCTATAGCCCCACCTGCTGGGGTAGACCAGATCCGTATTCCAAGTTTTTAAATAAATTTCAGGGAAATTTCCAAAGATGAGAGAGGACACACCCTTGATTAATTGTGTTCGCCTAGAGAGAAAGTGTCTGGTATTGTACAAAGCACGCACCGAAACAAAGATGTCCAAACTGCCTTTTTTAAAAAGTGGTGCAGCGTCAAATGGGTTGAGCCTATCGTCATTTGCAAAATAATTATAGTGTACAATACTCATTATTCGTCGTCGCTACTTTCCTTTCCGTCTAATGTTCGTTCTATCGGACGCCAGCCAAAATACAATGTATAATTTCACTGTAATGGTAAGGTAATAACTTTCTAAACAATTAAACAAAAAACAGAATAATAAGAGTAAACAGCGAAAATGATGTAATATGGGAAACAGGCATGCCACATGTAAAGCAAAATATGAAGCTTTGATGGATTTCATATGAAATTAAAACGTCTTCTCATTAATAATCCCATTGGACTCTTTGGTTGCATTCCCATCCATTAATCTGGATTGTTTATTTATTAGCAACCAGTCCATTGTGTATTGTTATGAATTTAAATTCAAATAATATTCAGTTAATTGAACTGAAATTAAACTGACATGTACTGCGACCGTTTCAGATAATCACATGACTGGGGCCAGCGGTTGCTGGAACACATTCGGGTCTATGTCGCTGTCCCGCTTCGGTGGTGCTGAACTCGCGGTGGTGAAAAACTACAGGTAACAACTGCCGCTAAACAACATAATGTTTTATGAGCCCTCCTTACCAGCCCAAACCCGGTCCACTGGCTAGATGTGCTGTAAAACAAAAGCAAAAATGTCCACAAGATAACCATTTTATCCTTGGAAACAAATTTGCATTGTTAATAAAGTTTTTACAACCCAATATATTACGTACTGTGACTAAAAATAACCTAATTAAGGCGAAAATGTAAATGGGAAATTTTGAGCTAAGAATATGGTAAGAAAATCAATTCAAGTTTAAATAAACCGTTGAAGAAAATTAATTCATAACATAAAAGTGAATTACTTGTGCCTATAAGATCATATGGGCAATGTATAGTGAACCATTCTTACGCGCTCGGAAACACTTGGTTTGCCCAAGATATTATTTCAGGCAGTAAACCTTAACCAAAATTCAACGAGAAATACAGTATCCCTTTGACAGCATCTAGTACCAACATTGTGCATCTTTGGCCACACTATAAATATTAAATACTATTCCACAGAAAAATGTGTAGCTTTTACTTTCATTAAAGGTTGCCATCACCACTGACAAAAATATTATCCATTCTTTCCTATCAGAAACTGGGGATTTTATTGTCATTCAACAAGTTGCAATTCTTGATATATAGTGTGAAGAATGTATGTATAAGACTATAAAACGTCAGTGAAACAACATGCTAGAAATAACTGACTGTATGTGAATGTGATACGTAGCCGACAAGATGCATATATGTATTAGTTTGTTGACGCCGAATTGTCTCAAAACTACAAATAAATTGACTACTTCATATCCCATCATGCTACGTAAGAATACTGTGGCTTCGTTTAGGGCTTTTCTGAGGAAAAACCGTGGATTGCTCTGTCTGCGCCCATGCTGGCGTCGGTAACATGGAAGCAGTGAAGCGTGACAGTGTCCATTTAGCGTTATTTCGAGTGTCGAGAAAAATAATAAAGCCTCCCAGGTTTTATGCTAAGATAAAAATAACAAAACAGTAGACAACTTGAAGAAGAGACGAAGACGGCTCGTAATTTAATTTTAAGAATGGAAACCGAGAATCACGCCGGAAGAAACAAGTCAGTAAGTTAAGTCCATGTACACACACTTCTCTATTGCAAGCACTACGCTATGTTATCTAATACATTTTCGGAAAACATCATGTAACATTATCATAATTTAGAAGATTATAGCCTATGCAGGCTAAATGTTAAAATTTTCAGTTTTTATATATCATTATAAAAACGGACACTTAATAACGAAAAGTATATTAAAGATAGCCTATTGTATTTTCCCCCTAAATTGACGATGCATTACCGCAAAATACTCTTGGAAAATACATGTTGTTATTTGACAGACTTTTTTGTGGAGGTCGTAGGCTACATGGTGAATTTTTGAACTTGAGGACGCACACTGTAGAGCAGGGGTATTCAATCCTATTCGAAAAGGGCCGATGTTGTTGTAGCTTTTTGTTCTTCACCAGAAGTAAGACATCTGTTTCCACTTACCGAGTTCGAAGACCATGATTAGGTAATTAATTGAATCGCATGTCGTAGTGCTGGGCTAAAACAAAAAATATGCACCCACGTCGGTCTTTTTCAGATAAGATTGGGCAGCCATGCTATGGAACAAGTTGGCCTATAGCTGTGGATTCCTGCACATCCATTACTTTTAAATTCGTGTAGCATCAAAATGCTGACCTGGGATCTACATGAGGATTTTACATCTTTATTGTGGAGACAATGTTTCTTAATATGGTGATTTACATTTTAACCAATTAGCGGTGCGTCAGGAAGTGAACTTACTGGCTGTACGGCCACTCTCCTGGTAGGACGTGACATACTTTAAAAGAATATTTTATTACTTCAATGTTTATATATTTGGAAGGAAGTAAACGTGCATGCTTTTTAATTAATGAACATTACATGTAAAAAAATGTGATTCCAAATTGTCAATTAGTAAGTTTACTAATTTATTGTAATTGATTGTTTTTGAAGTACTTTATTATTTCATATGTGTATGGCTTAATTTGTTTGCCAACAGTCAATGAACTTTTATAGCAAAGACAACCAGAGTGGAGGACAGCCAAAAGTATGAAACTAAATGTCTGACATTGTTACCAGGATAAATGGATAAACCTGCAGTTGGACCAGTCACAGCTCTTTTTTTGCACTGACACATCACAGGTCAGTCCAATCACAGCTACGTAACTTAAATTTCTTCAGGTAAACATGCAGCTGTATAAATGGAACAAACATTATAGTCGCTAGTAATGGTGCTTTGCAGGCCAACGTGTGAGGCTTCAATAAGATATTTTGGGGTTTTGTGCGGTAGCTTTTAATCTGTAGGATTGGACTCCATTTGGACAGGTCCCTTGCACAGAACATGAGCACGTATGTTCCTGTTGAATTATCCAAAATGACACATTCCTCGCACATTTATAAAATGTTTCTGTGTCTCCCCCTCTCTCTCAACCCCCAGCCCGTTCTCTCCCTGTCCTCATCAGGCTTCATGCTGGAGGCTGAAGAGAGCCATTGGTGAGTCAGCTTGTGGGTTTTTGTGTTTTTTAAATGGGGGCAATGAGCACCTGCAGTCATATTCTGCAGACATGCAGAGGTCGGTTGTTGGGGGGTGGGTGGTGATCTTTTGAACCTCTGCTCTTTTGACCTGCCACTCAGAAATTGCCCTCTTGGATGTTGTCCCTCCCTTAGTACTTTTAAAAAACATAATCATTAATGTTAAAAAGAGGGCGCTTAAAAAATGGGACACCTGTGTTTAATAAAGGGATGCATGTGGCACATACACGCACACATCATTTAGATTTGCCTTGTTCCTCATCAGAACGACCAGCTAGTGTAGAGTCACAGCGTGAGCAAGCCTTTTTCCATCAGATACTGTCTGACGATTACCCTCTGGTGGTGGGGCCTACGTATTACATTTGTGTTTGCGAGAGCATGAGTTTGTGCTCAACCTGTAGAAAAATTCTTTACATGAATGGCTGTCATTAGTGTCCAGCTCTGTGGAGAGAAAAGCCTGATGGTTGTAATACCTTATTGGTGTTAAATCAGTGACACAGTCAAAACGCTGGGATAAGGTTGTCAAAGCATCCAGAGTTGTATTCCTGTGATGTAATATGGTGTGAAGCTGTAGCTACTTCGTTGGCCATTACCTATATTAACTGATCTGTAAATTTAAATTTCTGTTTCATGTGGTTCCCGCACTACTAGTGCCTGGTTGTTCTGTACCAATTTCTTAGTGCCTTGTAATCCGAATGTGTAGGCATGCCATATTGTTTCTGACCGTTTTTATGGGCGACTCCTACCGCACAATTGCGAACGAGAGCGTTTAATTTATTTGATTGCCTAGATAGAAACAGTCTTAGTAAATCGGTCATTAATGTGTCGGTATCTGCGATCGCAACAGAGCTGCAGCGAATGCTATTGCACTGTGACTGTTTCTTTAGTAAATCTGGCGCTGGGAGAGCAGGCACTAGGAAATGGTGATGCTGACTTTCTTTGCTTTACCACTAGATGGTGCCGAAGGACCTATATCAGAATCTCTGAACACAAACTATGCTTACACTCATCTCGTTTATTTATTCATTTTAATTCAGTAATGTTATGCTGATATGAATGTTGTGCATCATGGATTGACTTAGTGGCCCAAGGTGCAGACTGTATTTACTCCGTCACTGATTCAAAGACTGACCAGCCTTCTCTCTTTCTTTTTTCTCTCTCTTTCTCTCTTTCTCTCTCTTTCTTAGTTGACACATTTTAAATACACTTCAAATGTACTTTATTAGTATGTCCACTTATAAATAGAGAATTGCCATAGCAATGGTTTACTTACAGTAAAATATAAATCAGCAATATTGCTTAAATTAATTGTTGATGCATTATTTTGCAGGACCATCAAATTTTCTTTACTGGCATGAAAATGTTATGGACATTTAATGCTGCTGAAGCATAATCCTAAATACAGTACAATAAATATTTACTGCATGAAAATATGTGAATAATCTAATGTAATAAATCTGCATTAAAGGAACTGTCTCCAGCCGAGGGTGGTGAGATTATAAAGGGTGGGTGGGGGTGGGGGTGGGGGCGGGGGGGGGGGGGGGGGGGATTGCATGGGTGATGGGGGTACGGTTTGTGAGGTGAGCGTCTCACAGGTGTTGTCAGCTGTCAGGTGTGATTTGTGCGCTTCCTGTTTGATGGTCCGTCACGCTGTCCGTCTGCATTTCCTGCCCTGTCAGGTAACGGGGCCCAGGGCCCGAGGCCAGAGGGGTGCGGTGAGTCACAGGATAAATCGGACTCGACCTCTCTGCGAAACGCTTCCTCCCTCCGTCTCTGCATGTCAGAGAACGCTCCCTTCTCCATCCCCGTGAAGCGGCTGGACATCAGCCCGCGATTCTCAGCCGCTCTCCTCTGCAGTGCAGTCAGGGATGTGTCCTTTTCCTGATGAACCCTTTGAAGAGTAGGCTTTTTGGAATTTTTTTTTTTTTTCTTCAAAATTCCAAGTCAGTGTTCTAGAAGGCCATTGCTTAGAGTGTTCAGTTAAGGATCTTTTAATCACGTATATGTGACCTTAAAGGGTTAATCAGGAAATTACACTAGATGTCTGGGGGGGGGGCACTAACATTATGCTTTATTGCTGCTATCATGCTGTCAGCTGTTGAAGGGTTCGATGAGGGTTGATGTGTGTGCTTACAGTATGCCATACCCTCGTCCTGTCCCTCTGGTCAAGACGTTTGAGGTCTGAAAGCCATTTCCTGATTAAGAGGGGAGAATCACAAGCCTGCATTTTTCCAGATGTCTGGGACCTCTTTGCCTTAAAATCCCTTTTCATTTGGCTCTTGTTCAAATGTTCATGGCACTCCTCCCATTCGTCCTTGTAAAATCCCTGTCTCTCATTCAGTCCAATACATTTTAACTCTGTCCTTCAGTAATGTTTCCCAGTGATCTATATCAGTATGGCAATTCTGCCCCTCTGGTCTACTGTAAGACTGGTACCTGACTCAGAGTGTTAATACCAGGTGCCTCATTTATAAAAACGTTCTTGGATTTAAACTTAAACATAATCTTAGGATCATTCCCCATGTTTTGCCTGGGCTTGATTTATAAAAATAATTTAGACCAAATAAAGTTGCTTATGTTTGAAGTGGCGTATTTGCATCTGACGCACTTGTGATGTATGAATCTCAAATGGACTTCAATTTGAACCCACGTGAGCGTGCTTTAGCTTGCAATTACCCCGTCTTGTGAATGCAGCCAATAACAGCAATTTAAATAAATAAAAGGTTTCAGCATTTCTTGCACTCCTCATACCTGGAATTGATTATCAATTAAATGTTATTTTTAACGTGTGAACACTTGAGGGATTCAGGCGCAGCTCTTACATATCTCGTGCCCCCACATAATCCGCAAATAATTGCCTTGCGTCTGGTACAAGCTTTACATATAGATATGACCGTATCCGCGTCAGTGTGGGGTTTTATAAATAACTACTTTGTTGTGTGTTTCTGTGTAAGCCACCATTTTAAGATACAGTTTGAATGTCGGACCATTTTATGAATGAGGCTTCGGGTTTGTTTCATTAAAGCCGTATCATGCTGTCAGTTTTATCCCTTTTCTGCCCCATTGTGGGGTGCTGTTATGGCTTAGGCTTAAGTACTAACATCTCCCCGTTCACACACAGGGCTTGTTTCTGAATTTCTAATTTAGTCTTCTGTCTAATTTGATCTTTTGCTGGGTAGTGTAGTCACTGCCCAACTGGTTTGTAAAGTCAGGGGAACAAGGGGAAATTTTTATGCTAGAAATGAATGTCTATGAATATCTGCTGCTGGTTCGAGCATAGTGTAGTGTTGTGACCGATGGGATTTGCGTGGCAAATGATGTTCTGACTTTTTGGTCTTAGGGAGTCTCTAAAATCTTGTTTCTTGGGTTTGGGTCAGCCAGTCTTTGCTGGTCTCATATCTCATTTATTGGGTTTGGTGTTCAAACAGTGGCTTTTCTGTTTTAGTGCATCAGTGTTGGTCTCCCAGTTTGAGATTTTTCATCTCATAGTGTGTATGTCCGTGTGTGTGTGTGTTTGTGTGTGTGTCTGACTGTGTGTGTGTGTGCGTGTGTGTGTGTGTGTATGTCCGTGTGTGTGCGTGTGTGTGTGTCTGACTGTGTGTGTGCGCGTGTGTGTGTGTGTGTGTGTGTGTGTGTAAATGAATAAATATGGCAGTGAATACGTGTGTTGTTGTTTGGATGGAGGGCTGGGGACAGAGTGGGCAGAGAGAGATGGAGCTAAAATAGGAAGGTGAGTCAGTCAGTCGGTCAGGTACCATCTGGCCTCTGTGGGGGTGGATGGGGGGGCGGGGGGGGAGGTGGTACTGGCCCAAATCCGGCACGGGCCCGGGGACACGTTCCACCGGATCCGTCCTCCCGCCGCCCTTCATCCTGACCCTCGGAGCGAGCGCAGAGACGCCGGAAGAGCCGGAACGCCGAGGGGCGGAGAGGAACCAGCGGAAAGCGAGAGGGGCGGAGACACGACTGCTGAGCGCCGGAGCGCTCTCCAGAGCCCCCGCCGTCTGAGGGTCTGACAGGAAGTGGGTCCCGTGTAGCATTCAGGAGGGGGACTCTTATTTTTACGCTTTGAACGAGCCTTGAGTTTGACTCTGAGGGGAGGTTTGGAGCATCTCTGCTCCGAGTGGGGGGCGGAGTTTAGGGGCGGGGATTTGGCAGGAGAGCGAGGTTCCGCTGGGAGCGGCGGCTTTGGCAGCCGAGTAGAATCCCCTATGCATAGGCCCCGCCCATCCCAGCACATATGCGCACAAACACACACACATGCACACACACACGCACATTCCCACACACACACATGCACACACACGCACACATTCCCACACACACACGTACACACACCTAAATAAATGCTCTCTCACACACACACACACGCACACACTCTCATACACACTCTCACACACACACACAGGAGAAATGGGGAAACAACTCAGAGGGATCTGAGGGATTAGGGGAACCCCCTAGTCTTTGTCCCCTGGAATACTGTATCTCCAAATGCGTGCACTCGCATGCACGCACGCATGCACATAGACACCCGCACGCAAACGCATGCACGCACGCATGCACATAGACACCCACACGCAAACGCATACACGCAGAGTGGTCAGTTGGAATGATGCCATATGTCAGACTGTATCAGTGTGACCTCATTGCAGATGTCCGATGATGCGTTTCCTCCTGCGCAAGCTCCATATTTATACGACCTTACACTTTCCCTGCTTGCCAGAGCAATTAGTTTATCAGCACACAAATCAGAGTGACATTTCTGACCATTACGGAACATATTCATCAGACCCGGTGTTGAGCAACGGTGACTGCAAACATCACTTATATTTGGTGCAAATAAATGAATTCAGCATGTAGGCTCCGTATGTGCACTGGACCTCATTCGGCCTACTGCTCTGCATTTTGTCTGAGTTTATCTGAGATATCGGAGGTTTTGTGTGCCTGTTTCTTGTTTAATTTTCTGTTTTCAGTAGCGATGGCCCCACATGGGATTAGAACCCTCATCAGACTGGATACAAACCCTGTCCCCTGCTGTAGCTACTGTACTGTTGGCTATTTTTAACATCCCTTCATGATTATTGCATGTGACGTTACATTAAAAAAAACATTACATAATCCAATTTTTTCACATTTTGTGCATCAGTGGAGCGTAGCGCTTTCTGAGTTCACAAATGCTCATGAAAGATGGTCGGTTGGCTGTCTATAGTCAAGGGCCAGATGGTTGTCCAGTTTCAAGGTATTGGCACTCTTAAAAGATGCCACTGATTTGTTTCCAGTTAAATTCTTGGTCGCTTGCATTGTCTCACATGTCCCAGTTAAGCCGGTGAAATATGAAATCTGTAAAAGGTAACATTTCTCCGCATCACTGGATTTGGCTCCCGGTCCAGAGCTCAGCGTTTCCCGCCCTTTTTCCTTTTGTGGCGCACATTACAAATTTACAGAATCTCGTAGCACACCACTCAAGAGCGAGCGATGTACTGACGTTGATGTGACACGTCAGCAGTAGGACTAAACGCTCTGTTTGGGTTTTAATTAAGCTGTATAAATTTGAATGACATTTTGGCTTTTGTGAATTTTAAGTTTAAGCTTTTCAAATTCATTAGAACTTTCACATTTTTTAAAGCATTATTCACACAGCTTGCCTGCCCTCGCCTGACGGCACGTCGGTTGGGAAGCGCTGCTTCCGCTCATTACTGTCAGAGCAGCGCAGCGTGTCATCTCCTGCTGTGTCGCAGAATGACCACCGGAGGGCACACGTTGGGCATTTCTACATGAGAGCCTCTGACCTTGGTGCTCTTCACCCCCTATAGAGTGGACGTGACTCATTTCGGGTGACCGTGGCTTTTGTTATGCCCCCCCACGTAGCGGAACAGCACTCATAATAAAACGTTTCGCGGGACCGTTGGCTTTTCTCCTGTTTCTTTTGGCCGTGTATGTTGTTCTGAAAAGATGTGTTCCATTTATAAATCGGATCTGCTCTCGCTGCCGTTGGCTCTCCTGAATTTCAGTGGGGGCAGTCGTTTAAATTTCCTTTGATCACAGAGAGGGAGATGGGAGCTTCAGGGGTGCAGAGGATCAGTTATTTTTGCTGAAAAGACGTGTAATGCTACGACAGTGCTGTGTGTGTGCGTGCGTGCGTGTATATGTGTGTGTGTGTGTGTGTGTGTGTGCATGTGTGTGCCACACCCTGTCCCACCCCCACATGCCACACCCTGTCCCACCCCCCACATACCACACCCTGTCCCTCCCCAACATGCCACATCCTGTCCCACCCCCCACATACCACACCCTGTCCCACCCCCACATGCCACACCCTGTCCCACCCCCACATGCCACACCCTGTCCCACCCCCCACATACCACACCCTGTCCCTCCCCAACATGCCACACCCTGTCCCACCCCCCACATACCACACCCTGTCTCTCCCCCACATGCCACACCCTGTCCCACCCCCCACATACCACACCCTGTCCCTCCCCAACATGCCACACCCTGTCCCACCCCCCACATACCACACCCTGTCTCTCCCCCACATGCCACATCTTGACCCACCCAAATTAAGCTTGTGCAATGTGTGCTTTGGGGTGCGGAGGCCCAGACAGCAAGCGACTCCGGGTCGGATCTGGGCTGGATCTGGGCTGGATCTGGGCTGGTTCTGGGCTGAATCTGGGCTGGATCTGGGCTGAATCTGGGCTGGATCTGGCTCGACAGTGCCACAGGTTGCTTACTATCCTGAAGGGCACTGTTGGGTTGTGTTTGTACCCTGTGGTCCATGAAAGACATAGCTTTTATTATGTATCGTTAAGAAACTGTGTGATCTTAACAAACATTTTGAGAAAATGCAACAGTAACATTCAGCATAAATAAATATGTATGATAAATCATTAAAAGAGCTGAGGTTAGGGTAAATAAGTGCAGCTCTCATTTTGGCAGTCTATTAAGAGGGCAGTTTATAAATATCCTTACATTTCTGCAAAGCAAGGTGCAAACCTCGAAAATGATGTTATCATTGGCTCAAAGCTGTGCCAGAATATCTTCGATAGAGCAAAAATATGAGCGTTAATTTGGAACAACCTCAGTTCCAGTTATTTATACCTTTTATTAATATATCCCCAGCATCCTTCTGCCGATCTTTCAAACTGGAATATGACATTTTAAAAATATTTTGTCTTTATCGCTGGTCACACAACGGAACTTGTTTCTATTTTTGTTTGTTTGTGAGTTAAAACTTTTTACAGTTTTTTGATCTTCGGCTTGCCTGGCGCTGCCAGCCTGGCGCTGCTGTAGACTCCCCGCCGCCCGAGGCCAGATCTTTCTTTCCCTCCTCCTGGCGCCCCGGCAGGCCGACGGTGCCCTAGGCCTCGCCGGCTATGTCTGGAACCCGCCCTGCCTGGAACCCGCCCTGCCACCAGCCGCAGGCTGTCTGCAAACAGGAGGAGCCGGGGAAAAGGCCCATAGTCTACAAACTCCCGGCGTCTTAACGGATGCACCCCCCAACCCCCCCGCCCCACGTCTGATTTCATTATTTATGTTCGCCCCCCGGAGTTTTGATTTTAATGTGCCCTTTCGCTGAGTGCGCCTCCGTGCGTGCTTTCCTCTGGATGACACCGTCCCAGACTCCGCAGGTCAAGCGGAAGTGGGTCGCTGTGTTCCTGCTTGTCTCTCCTAATGACCGCGCCGCAGAGATGGGGAGCCATCGGCAGGAAGAGCCGGGCTGCTCACTCTCGCGTTAGGAGACAGACTAACAGAGAGGGCTTTTTTTGCTTTAAGACATTTCTTTTACCCTTTGCAGAGTAGTTTTTTTTGGAGTTTTTCAGAATTCTAAGTCCGTGTTCTAGAACTCTTTCCGGGCCTAGTGATTGTTACATCAGCATTAGAATGTTCTGTTCAGAACATTCTAATTGCATATTTGTTCTGTTCAGAACATTATAATCGCATACCTTAAAGGGCTAAATAAATAAATAAATAAATATTCAATAAAAGCCATGATGCATCATTGAGGCCTGCGTAGACAAGGTTTTTCAACTTGCTGCAAAATACAGTGACAAGTAATGGCCTTCTGTCCATGTGCATGTACATGTCTGTACATGTGGAATGTGCCTCCGTACATACCTGCGTGTCCCAGTGTGTGTGTGTGAATGAGTGTGTGTGTGTGTGTATGCAGGTGTTTGCAGTATGTGTGAGTGTATGTGCACACCTACGGTGTCTATACATACCCTATATACATTGCCTGCAGTGTGTGTGTGTGCCTACTGTGTTTGTGGGTGTGTATGGAGAGTATTTTTTTTCAGACACCCTCACTATATATAACACACACCTGTGGGTGAGTTATGTGGTTATATATCTCTGCTTCGGGTGGTGTGTGTGTGCGTGCGTATGTGTGTGTCTGTGTTTTCCTGATGTAAACAGTGCAGCAAATTGCTGTGGGAATGTCTGGGAGCAAAGGGAAATCTGCAGACTCATTCTTCCTTTCTTGAGCGTCTGTGTGTTTGACAGACACGGGAGACCAGCAGTGCTGAACCAGAATATTCACCCGCAGCTAGACGGTTGTGAAATACGCGCAGTGGGTACTTCACAGCTGAAATTAAAGACAGCTGAGCCAGCCTGCTTTTCATAGATTGCAGTCATTCAGGTTAAGCACCTCGCTGTGTGCAGTTTATCTGGCCCTAGAGAGAGAGAGAGAGAGAGAGAGAGAGCGAGGGAGATAGACTCACGGAAGCACAGGAAAGGGTTGTGGGGGGTTGCATGCTGATAGTTGTAAAGTATACATTTGTTGGACTCATTCTCTCTCTCTCTCTGTCTCTCTCTCCCACTCTCTCTCCCTCCCTCTCTCTTTCTCTCTCTCTCTCCCCCACAGATCTCTCTCAAGTTCTTTTTTTGAGAGATATTTTGGTAGCATCTTGAAAATGCTTCCCATATCCACCTTTTATTGAATGATTCCCGTAAACTGACGCTGCCTGCCGGCGGTCTATGGTCTCCCCGCGCGGGCGTACGGTCGAGCGGCGCGTTCCTGCTGGCGGTAATCGCCCTGCGGTCGCCGGTCCCGTCCGCTCTGTGGCCTGGAGGTGTTTGTACCGCAGTGTGCATTCAGCGGTCAGTGAGCTGTTCACCAGAAACCCACCGACAGCAATGAATGTTTATCGCAGCCATCACGGTTCGGCCTGCCGAGCCTGGTCAGGACGACCGCGGCACCGCCGTCCTTCTCATCCGGACTGTGGGTCTGGGTTCTGGGTCGTGGTTCTGTGTTCTGCACTGTGGCGGAGTTCTGGGTTCTGGGTTCTGGGTTCTGGGTTCCACACTGAGTACAGGTTCCTGTGTGTGTTTCCTGTCTCCGGTCTGTCGGTGGTCACGCGGTGGAAAGCGGTTGTGCTCAGGGTACAGTCAACGGTCGATGGTTTTCGGTCAGAAGCTCAAACTCACCGACAGCGTTGAATGTTCACCGAGAAAACCAGGAAAGGCTTATTATTATTATTATTATTGTTATTATTATTAGTGGGTCACACTCCTAGCAGGGCTCAGACGCACCTGTACCCCACGTCTACCTGCTTGTTCCGAGAGGCCGACGGAGGCACGTTTCCTACACCCCGTCTGAGGGAACAGGTCTCCGTTTCGGGGGAACGACCGCAGAGCTGTGAAAACAAACGGAGGAGTCTGCCGTGTCTGCTCCGCTTGGCTTCATTCTACGAGAGCCTCATCCATCTTCACTCTGTGCACCCCTGCTCGCCGCACCGCTGAGAGAGAGAGAGAGAGAGAGATAGACGGGCGCGTCAGCCTGACGGAACAAAAGAGGGAGCAAGGCAGAGAGTGCGATAGATGACAGATTGAAAAAGAACAGAGATTCATGAGGAGCGCGAGGGAGGGAGGGAGGGAGGCAGACAGGGAGAGAGAGAGCGAGACGGAGAGCGAGCGAGCGAGTGTGTCTTCCCGCGGCTACGCTTTGAGGCTGTGAGATCAGACGGCGGTGCGTTATTAATGCGCTGCCCCCGCGCGCTATCGCTCGCCAGCAGGGTAGCGGGAGGCGTCCGCCACGCGACCGCCTCTCCCCCCCTCCCCTCTTTGTGTCTGCGTCTCTCGCCCGAGCTCCGGGGTCCTCAGGGCTGCCGCGCCCGGCTCGGCGCGGAAATGAGCCGCCCGAGATAACCTCCTGCTCATCGCGGCCCGTCAGAATGCGCCGGGAACTGCATGCTGGGTATCCTGGCTCTGGTCTAGCACGCCCCTGCCTGCGCCAGACTCGTTGCGAGAAAAATACAGCGATGTAAAAATGCCACTTATATCTGAAATCGTAAATGAATTATTATTTAAAAAGTAATTAAAAAACGGGAACTTTGATCTCGGAATCAGACACGAGATTTGAACTTGAGGGAGGTTGCAGGTTTGATTCTCAGATGAGGTGTTATTGCTGGTGTTACGGAGCAGCACTTAACAGGGATTTGCGTCATAAAATGTAACCTTAGGGCTACTTAACAATGTAAGTCATTTTATATGGGAACATTCAAACAAACTCTCCATTCAAACTTTTGAAACTTTAGCTTGCTGGATTAAACGGACACAAACATTGGCACGCTGGTGCGGCAGCAGCTTCTGGTTTCCACAGGGTTTAAACTGCTCAGCTGTGAGTCTGCTTCAGTGATGGATTCCAGTGCAGCAGAGCCAGCAAAACCAGCCGCAGTCAGTTCAGACATGGCGTTAACATCTGAGCCAAAACAGTCTGTTCAGTCCGCTTCCAAACAGTATTCTCACTGGTCACCCAGAGACCTCATCCTAACCCCCTACACACACACATACACCACACACATGCACACACACACACACACACACACACTCATACACACTCTCACACACACACACACACACCACACAGATATGCACACACACACACACACCTTGTCCCCCCTAAGGAAACAAGTACACTGCACACATGCACACACACGCACACACACACACACCTCATCCTAACCCCCTACAGACACACGTACACCACACACACATACTCACACATACATATGTACATATACACAAATTCACACACATACACCCCACACACACACACACACACACACACACTTGCACACTAACTCGTACACACATACACTCAAACACACAAACATGCATACACACACACACACATACATGCATACCCGCACGCACACACACACACAATGCTGAAGGGCAGCATTGCCTGTTGAATTAGTCTAGTTTCCTTTCCATCATCAGCCAGTATTGGCCTCAGAAACAAGGTGTGTGGACTCTTTAGCCAACAAACGACTTGAATCCAGCAGTTCAGCGTGAAACGCAGAACACCTGAGATCCCTGCTGCAGAATGTGCATGTTAATTGGGCACGACTGAACACATTCAGAGTTTGCTAAACACAGTTCCGGAAAGGTTGCATGAACACAGCCCTGAGTCTCAGTCTCTGTGTTTTACACTGACGGCGCATGTATAGCGTAGCCGGCGGGCGCAGCGTAGCTATGGTTACCGGCGCGTTCGAGGGGATCGCCGGTGGGGCAGGGATTGCGTCAGCGTGCCGAAGTGAAAAGCCGGCATTTTGGCAGCGCTCCCTCTTCTTGGCAGCCTCTCCCCAAACCTGGCGCCCTGCCCCCTGCTAACAAGATTCTCCTTCTAGGATATTTCCTCTTTCTGTCTCTCCCTCACTCCCGTTCCCTTTCAACTGACTCAACTGTCATCCATACAGATCAGTGCATGCTATATTCAGAGTGATGGAGAGAGAGAGAGAGAGAGAGAAACCGACAAGTCTTTCCCACAACCTTTTCACAGTATGCAGACAGCACCAATCAATTCCAGGCATAAAAGAGTTAGATTGAAATGATCGGGTCAAATCAGGGTCACACACCGGGGAATTTTCACAGAGTTGCCCCCTTCACCCCAACACACTGTTATACCATCATATGACCTGATCAGTTTCATATCAGTGACTCTTGAACAGGTGTGTAGATGTAGCTGACTGGCTCAGCCAAGAGCTTCAGGAGCAGAGGTTGCTACCAGGCGGGCTACCAGGTAGAGCTCACAGCTGAAGATAATGTCCATCAGGGACCTTATTTATAGAGTCTCAAGAGTAGGAATTCTGATCCAGGATGAGGTGTCCTCTGTCCGTATCCCACTCTTATCTATTATGAGGTCAAAAGCAAAACTGATGCTAGATCAGTGCAGAAAAAAGCAGTTAAAAATTGAGGCCAGGATGATACTATGAACTGTTCTTGCAACTGTGGCCTTAGACTTGCTTTTTTGTGGGTTGTGGCTGGGGTATGCAGTGAAGCCACACTGTGATCAATGGTTTGTGAAGTGTGCTTGCAGATACATTTGATTTGATTTGAAACATGCAATCTGAGCAAAGATGTGGTGGCAGCAAATCAGGGTGGACTATGACCAGGAACCTGATAGTCTGGGTACCTGAAAGGCCATAAGTACTACCAGCAATTAGTCTCCTCAGCTCCTCAGAGTTGCCATACTACCAGCATCCCATGATGCACCGGGGTCATAATGCTAGCCACGACACCCACCCCTCCTCAAGCAGCCTACACCCTGTGGAACCGATGAAACATGTTCCTGTTTCACAAAGTAGGAGTCTGTACGATGATCCCAGAGCAGTTTTCCTCTAGGATCAAATGCATTTCTGGGATATCTGATGTGGATATCCTTCGTATCTGACTGAAATGCACAGTGTAACAGTTTCTCTGGATTTCTCTACATTATAGGCAAGAGCTGAGCCAAGATGTCCGCAGCCAGTTCTTGCTATTGTTATGTCTCACAGGCGGTTGACATCAATTCACATTCTGGGCCCGGGTTCTGAGTAACAGAAGCAGGAACGGGCATGATTGCATTAAATTGCTTAGCAGGCTCCTTTATCAATGTAGATAGTCCAGACCCTTTTTTTTCTTTTAAACATGGAGTCCATTTCTATTGCTGGATATTTTGCCAAAGAAAATCTGGTCTACATTTTGCTCAAGGGTAAAAATGCAGTGCAACCAGCTGGGAATTGAACCAGCAACCTCTAAATTAGAATCCAAGCTTCTGAGCATCTACAAAACACCTCTTTCTGAAGTGGAGAGAGCAGGAGAGAGGGGAAGGGGCAGGACCGGCTACCGCAGGCACAGAGAAGCGTGAAACAAACCGCACCGGGACGGCAGCGCCGGGAGGCTGCTGGTTCGATTCCCAGGTGGGTGCAAAGCACCCAACCTAATTAGCTCCGGCGCATCTCTGGCTGCACACGCGGGTGTGACTAACACTGTGAGCTGTTCCCTGAGGGACAGCCGAGTCCGTAACTCTGTCAGCGTGCAAATTACAAGCCGCACAAGACCCCGGCCTGCACTCGCAGAAGGCTGACAGAACCGCCACTGTGAACTTCAAAAGCCGCTGCAGACAGCTGTTTCAGCATCACAGTCTGCAGCAGATTGCAATTGTGGCATCATAATCTGCAGCAGACTGCAATTGGGCCACTATAATCTGCAAGACGGCGAGAGAACACTGCTGCAATAGGGTGGAGTTGTTTTAAAAATGGTTAATACTAGAACATGGGAGCATGGAAACAAATAGAAAAGAGATACCCCTCAGAGGAATTGTAAACACTGTAACTCTCCGGGTTTTAAAATGAAATACTTTTCCTAAAAGTCTATGTTTCATTCCTGTCGGCCTTAAATTTTGGCGCAACAGATTATTTTGTCCAGGGTTTATGACACACAGTCAATACGCACTTTAAAATGAACAGGGTTGGGTTGAAATTTATTTATGCATATGTTTCACCCTGTGCCTCTCCTTCTCAACCCTGACCCTCAAACCAACCCCATCCCCAACCCCAACCCTAAACCCTAAACCCTAAACGATGAACTTAACCACAACCGTAACACTTAAACCCCCTCACCCTCCATTGCTTAGAATAGAATAGAATAGAATATTCTGTAGATATTCTAGAATTGGCATATCTGGCTGTGGCCACTGAGAGATGAGGTGAGCCCAGATGAGTTTGGGTTAAACTGTTTTACTCAGTGTTTAGTGTGGGAGAGTTTTTGGAGGGAAACCCAGCGGAGGCAGGCAGAAGGCTCACCTGATCCCCGTCAGTGGTTTGGTTTAATCTCCTGGGTTAATGTCCTCAGTTAGATGGTGGAAAGTCAGCCAGCTGTTTGCGCTGTGTGGGTCCCGCCTTGCTGTAGCATCAGTAATGATGCTCTGAGCGTTTGGCCATAGAGGAGAGCTAGCGGTAGCCCCGCAGCGCTAGGGTACTGCCTATTTTGGGAGGGATTGAGGGGGCAGGCTGGGATATCATATATTTCTTATCTCCCTGGAACAGTTGGTGTATTGTGATTCTAACTCGCATGCTGTGGAGTTCAGTTTTGCGCGTTCTTGCTGGGTGCTGGGTCGACCTTTTTTACAGACACACACACACACACACACACACCGCCATGCTCCCGCCCACACACATGAAAAGGGCGCAAAGGCTTGTGGCCACAAACACGCACACACACACGCCCACGAGCTCACGCATCACTGTGCACATGCTGTACCCCTGGATGTGCAGGCCGTCGTGTCCACACTGTGACTTGTGTTAATTAGCGCATGTGGTGCCTGTTATTCCTGATCCCTATTAAAACCGTATTATTTCCCATCTTAGTCCTCCTTGGTCCTCCTGGGGGTTAACCCCTCAATGTGCTGCATTGCCCCAGGAGAGTCTGGCACGCCCCAGAGTCAGTCACATGACTGCCACTGCTGGGGGTCTGGACTCTAGAGGCACAAGATATTCAGGTCTTAATACTGAAAGTCTCCCTTCCTTTGACACCATAAACTAGGGGTGGCCAACCCTGGTCCTGGGGAGCCGCAGGGTCTGGATGGTTTGTGTTTTCACCTTAAATACAACGACCACTCGGGCCGAAGAAACCAGGTGAGGTGAGTCGACTGCTTTAATTGTTTAATTAAGTGTCGAGTAAAAACAAACCAGCAGACCCTGTGACTCTCCAGGACCTGGAGTGGCCACCCCTGCCATAAACCTTCCAGTTTCGGTGTGACTGCCGTCACTGTACTGCAATCAAGCACCAGAAACTCCTGTTACCAACAAAAGCCTAAAACAAGCAATGATAAAAACAACAATTATGTTCTGTGTGTTGGCATATGTAAGGATTTATATACAAGTCTATGTGCTTACATCTGCTCGCTGTCTCCCTCTCGCTCTATCTCTCTCACACACACACACACACACACGCGCGCACACAGAGTCAAACAGAGTCAAACAGAGTTCCGCGGACTACCGTTCCAGTCAGAATAAATTATTTATCTTCCGTTTTAATCTCTCGCGATTATAGCCCGCACGTGCCCCCCCCCCTCGCCAACCCCCCCCCATCCTCCTGCCTTGTCCCTTATCTCAGTCAGAGCCTGGCTAATTCAGAAGCTGCCAATTAAGCGCCGGCTGCCTGCGAATCTGGCGGCCGGGCGGGGCGGGGGGGGCACGCGCGCGCGTGCGGGAGTCGGAGGCTGATTATATGAGGCGGCTCTTCCGCGCGATAATGACCCTCAGCGCGGCGGCGCTGCCCGGGGGCACGCCATCGCCTCCGTGCTTTCATGCTCGCCCCTTGTCTCTCTTAATTGTTTTACTAGGGAAAGCCGGAGTCGCTGAAGAGAGAATCTGCATTTTTTTTTGTCGTTTTAAATTTCTCAAGCAATAAAGTTTTTTATTCCTTTTTGCTCGAAAGCTTTTTATAAAAATGATTCCTCTACAGCGGGATCTTGGCTCCGGCTGCAGGCCCCTCCTCCTCCGCCCGTTCGGCCTCCTCGTGTGGGCTGCGGCTGGGTCAACGTGTCTGACCCCCCCCCCCCCCGAGCGCGTGTTCCAGGCCGGGTGTGGGGTGGATGCTGCTCTGATTCTCCGCTAGCTTATGGGAGTGTGATGTATTCGTACACGCGCTCATTCATCCACTCCCACTGTTTGACTGAGGCACCGGTTTTACACAGCCACCTTAACCCAAGAACATATTGACCACGTTCCAAAAAGCGGGCGTGTTGATTTGCTGTGAGCTGCGTGGCGTTTGATTGGCTCGAAGCGTGGAGGTGTCAGGCTGATGCACAGGGAGAGGCTGGTGCAGCTGAACTCCTGCTCTAGCAGGGCTGTGCTCAGTGGGACCCTGGTCTTTAGCCACTTCCCTGGGCTTAGTCTGATACCCCGATTTCTGGTAGCTGGCTGAACCCGATGTGGAACCCCAGCTTCTCTGTCCTCTTCTCTCTCTCTCTCTCTCTCTCCCACCTGTCTCCAGCTCTCTTCATGTCTTTCTCCACCCCCCTCCTCACATCTCTCTCAGTCTTTCTTCCTCCCCTCTTCTCTCCCTGCATCTCCTGTTCTTTCCATCCCCCTCTCTCTCTCAGTCTCCGTGTCTTTTCTGTCTTGCTTGTTTAATAAATCCCCCCCCGCCCCCCCGCCCCCCCGCCGCGTCCTGGTAATGACATGATTCTCCCCGTTTCATCGTGTCTCTTATCAGCGCCGAGGCGCCGGGGGGCCTGTGGCCCACGCTCCCGAGCCTCTTTGATGTTTCCCACAGAGGGCTGAATTACCGCCGGAGCCTCCCGCCGAACAGAGGCGGGGCTAAGCGGATCGCCCGATAGCCGCCATTCTCTCTCGTCCTCGTTTTTTTTTTTTTTTTTTTTGAGGAATCCTTAAGAAAAAGAAAAAAAAAACCGTGATATATTTTGAAGGAGTTAAATTTCACGCCGCTGTGAATGTTATTTTGTAGTCTTTTCTGTTTTGAAATCGTCAAGCGGGAAATATCCCGTTTCCACGACTGAAAGGCATTTTGCGGAGGGGGCGGTCGGGGTGGGTCTGGAGAGCGGATGTAACAGCGACCGACGCTCGGTCGCATTTTTGGACGCAGCGGCGAATGGCGAGGGTCGGTGTGGGTCGTGGTGCCAGGTGCCCCGCCCCGCCCCGCCGTGCCCCGCCCTCCTGCCGGATGCTTGTGTCCAATCGGCTCTAGTGTGCAGTGAATGGCTGGCAGACGTGCGGCCTAATTGACCCCGATATTCACTGAACAGGAAAAAACGCCCTCAAGTGGCAGCTGAGGGAGAGGAGCCGCACGCTCACAGTTCCGCACGCTCACAGTTCTGCACGCTCGCAGTTCCGCACTACGCTCTCCGCGTTGAGTTCAGATATTCCGCTGCGTTTTTGACTGTTTGCTGTATTTTCGAGTGAATATTCACTGTTACCTTGGATGCGCGCAGCATTTGGTAGCCTCTCTCTTTGGTAGCATTTGGTAGGATTTATCTCTCTCTCATTGTGTGCGTGTGTGTACGTGCGTGTGTGTGTATGTGTATATTAAATATCTCCAAAAAATGTTTCATGTGCCCGTGCTTAGCAGCAAGAGAGATTAACAGACAAAGGGCTCACCTATCAACGACTGCCAATTGTTATTTTATTACGGTGTTATTTGTATAAGATGAGTCACGGTGAAGCAGATGGCTGCGTTCCCCGCAAGTGCTCTTCTGTACATGTGTACCGCACACCTTTGGGAACTGCAGTGAGTCACCTGTCTGAGCAGTGCTAATTGGAGCCAAGTTTGGGCTGCTCCCATTTCTGTAGGACAGGATGGGGGAGAGAGTGTGGGGCACTTCCCCACAATTTGAGATTTGTCTTTTTGTTTTTATTGTCACCGATAGTTTCTGCCTAGTTTCTATGGTTTTTATTATTTATTTATTTGTTTGTTTTTCGTGGGCCGAAAAAAACATCATCAAACATGATAGCATACAGAAATCTGATATTTTCTTTATGTCATATTGCGCAGATATTTTCTGTGTCCACACAAAGAGAGAGAGAGAGAGAGAGAGAGGCTAGTCAGGCACTTTGCCAGATCCTTTCTAAGCTCCCACGGTGGAGTAAATACAAACCGAAGGTCTTCAGTCGCTGCAAAGTTCAGTTTTTTTCATATGCTTTTGCTTTTGCCCACAAGAGCATCGTCACAACAGGAGCCCGACTGACACGGTGAGCCTGTGTGTTCCAGACCTCGCCTGTGAGAGTGTGTGTTCTGTTCCGGCCTGTGAGAGTGTGTGTTCCAGACCTCGCCTGTGAGAGTGTGTGTTCCAGACCTCGCCTGTGAGAGTGTGTGTTCCAGACCTCGCCTGTGAGAGTGTGTGTTCTGTTCCGGCCTGTGAGAGTGTGTGTTCTGTTCATGTCAGTTCTTTTTTCCAGAACGTTCTGACTCACTGGCGAGAGAAAAGAGAGAGAGAGCGGTCTGACATGCCAATTTTCTCTCTCTATTTCTTTGGACAAATTATTTTTAAATACTGCAACCCCAATGAAATGGCTACCAAGAAATTTAGGATTGAGTGCTTCTCCCTTTTAGTAATTTTAGTAACAAAAGCAGCCAAAGGCCATCCTGTTCAACTGTCAGTCACTTTAGAGCTTAGTGACTCATCTCATACAAAAAACACAATAATAAAATAACAATTGGCCGAGTCATTTATGGGTGAGCCCTTTGTCTGTTAATCTTTTTTGCAGCTAAGTACACACACACATGCACGAAAAATATTCTAGAGACTAACGGATGACATGCGCACACACACACACACACACGCACAATCACGCGCATGCACGAGTGTATGCACGCTCTTACACGCTTGGCTGAGTTGGTGACACACTCTGATTGTGACATCACAACCGGGCTTCACCCATCACCGCGGTGATGACAACACCTCTTCCCGCCTCTTCCCGCCCCAACACCTCCTCCTGCACTGTTATGTTACAGCATGGCGCAAACGTCCCGCCCCTCGTCCCTCACCCAGGGGTCAGCACCCGCCCGCTTGGCTCGAAAAAGAACACTTTTATGGATTGGGGTGCATTACTTTGCGTAGGTGGGGGGGTGGAGTAGTCCTTACTCTGTGGTTCACTGTGGGAAGAATTAACCCAGCAGTACACCTCTGATTTAATGAAGTCCAGCCCCTCTCCCTCCTCAAACCCTACCTGCCACTCAGAACAACAATGGGGGGGGGGGGGGGGGGCACATAGGTCACCACCCTCACTCTCCTTCCTGCCCTACACACAGGTGGGCCCCCCAGGACAAATTCACACCTGTCTCTGGTACAGACTGGTACAGACTGCCCAAGGACCTGACTGGAGTCAACACATAAAGATTCATATTTCACAAATAACACAATAACTTTTAGCTTCTGGAAGTGTTCTTGGGGCGGGGGGGGGTGTAGAGATTTAAAGTCTGATCCGCTGCGGTGGGTCACAGGGAGCCGTTTAAGAGGGACGGACGCCCACGCGTTTTCTCCTCGTTATCCAGGGGAGACCAAAGACGTGAACAACAACAACAACGACAACAGCAACGACAACGACAACGACAGCAGTGACGATGACGACCGCAGCGCGCGTTTGAGCCGGAGGGCGCGTCCCAGCAGCCCTGCGGCGGCGTGGGCGGGGATTACCCGGCCGACAATGACAGGGCGCAGTCTGGGACGCGCACGAAAGAGATTAGAGACGGGTGATTTCTTTTCTACTTTTTGTCGTGTTTTTCCCCTCCTCCTCCTCCTCCTCCTCCTCCTCCTCGCGGTTGTTTTTCAGAAGCGCGCCGTTGAAGGCCCGTCTCTCCCCGCGTCGCTCAGACAAAGGGCCCCGGTCTCCCCGGCTCCTCCGGGCACGCCGTGTGCTTTTCCTCTCCCCTCCTTTTAAACTTCAGTTTTTTGTTGTTGTTTTTGAAAGCAGACGAGTGGAAGAGATGGAGGGAGGGATAAAAGATGGACGCGTGCGTAGCGGTGGGTCGGAATGTTGACGCGGGTCACCGGGGGAGGGGGGGAGGTCTTGTTTACGGAGCACCTGAGATTTTAAGCGACCGTGTCATCGAGGCTGGAGGGGCCTCTCGATTGGCTGTTCCGCTTTGTCCACACTTCCAGGTTTTTTTGTTTTGTTTTTTTTTTTTTTAACATCCACCCCCCCTTCCCCAAAACCTCAAGTGACCCTGGGAACCGGGGTGGTGCGGGGCAGGGGAGGAGGGGACGCCCCTGGAAGGGCACAGAGCGCGCTCTGTTCCGGCCCCCTCGTCGCCAGCGCGAAATCCGCCAGCGCCTCATCAAAGGCTGCTCATTTCCTGTCCGTGGTGCCCCCCCCCTCCCCCCCCCCGCGGCCTGCTCTGCTAATCCCTGCCCCGCAATCACTGGCCCCACACGGCCTCAAATGCCCCCTGCCCCCCCGCCCACCCACCCCCCAGCTCGGCGCGAAAACGGAGCTTTGTGCTGGGCGGGATGGCGACTGTGTGTTAACAGCCTCCCATTGTCCCGGCGCAGGGGTGGGGGGCGGGGGCCAGGAGAGAAACTGTCTGTCTGGTTTCTATTCAAATCCGGGTTCGAGGGGGCCAAGGGGGCGCAGACTGGGGGAGCTCCGACGGGACAAGAGCACGCCGACAAAGTCGGGGTACCCCCCCCCCACACCCCCACCCCCCCCAGGGACCGCGGGGGACGGCTCTACGCCGACCCTACTGCCCCCTAAAAATGAGGGAGAAGTTCTCCCTGTCTGCCGAAGCCCTGCCCTGTCGCCCGCCTCTTCGTGACCCCTGTCACGGGGTCGTTACCGGAGCGATGGCTAACCGGTCTGGTCATTAGTGGGGCGGTCATTACTGGCGCGGTTGTTGTGAGCGGAGACGCTGGAATTCTCCCATGCAATATGAGGAGGCTCTCCCGTGCGATTTTTGTCACATTTGTAACTGAATACTTTTTTGTTTGTTTTCCTTTTTTTCTCCTAGCTACTATACTTTCTAGGAAGTGGACCTTTCTGCTTTCAAACGGTCTTTTAGAATGCGCAGTGCCATCAAATTTGTGCTTCTCAAAACATGCACAGACCACACACGCATAAAAACATACGCTCTCACGCACAAACACACACAGACACACACACACACACACACGCACACAACATGCACACCAAGATATTCACACACAAACAATTGAACGCATATACATACACAGATGTGCACACACACACACACGCACACGTGCATATGGCTTTTATTTTATTCACACAGAGGGTTAGGGAAGTTTTGTAGAGCTCTGGCGTTTGGAGACCTGGCTGGTCTCTCTTGGTGTGTTTTGGCTGGTCTCTCTCTTCTGTTTGTTTTGGCTGTTTTTCTTACTGTAATGAGCAGTGACCGAAAGCTCTCGGAAAGTGGAAGCATTTCCTGCCACTCAACACATTCCTACAGCCTACCCCCCAACAAACCCCCCCCTCCCCCCCCAACGACAAAAAAAAGAACACCAAAGAAAACTCCACTCTTTCATAGTGGCAACATTTTTCATTTTTTGTCCTTTTCTCCCTGCCTCTGTCCCTCTTTTCTCCTTTTCCTTTTGTTCTTTCTTTCTCGTCTAATCTCCGCGCAGACGGTCGGCTTTAGTTTTCGAGCATCGCCTTCCCGTCAAAAAGGAGGTAAACATACACACGCGTGCAGCAGAAGAGGGGAAAAAGAAGAGATGAAGAAAGATGAATAAGAGATAAAGAACGACAGGCCAAAATAGGGAGAGAGGACGATAAGTGCACTTTCCTGTTGAAAAGCCGGTCAGAAACCACCTTGTGTTTTCCCCCCCCTCTCGCTCTCTGTCTCTCTCTCTCTCTCACACACACTCTCTCTCTCTCTCTCTCTCTCTCTCCCGCTGTCTGTCCATCTCTGCCGCTGGGAGTCCTGTCTCTTGCTCTGTTGGGCTAATGGCTGAGCCGGTCTGTCTGTGAGAGCTCACGCTTTTGTCTTCTGTCTGGTTCAGTTCCTCTCTGCCTTTGCACACCCTGGGGCTAGAGCATGCTCTTTCTCTCTCCCTCCCTCTCTCTTTCTTTCTCTCTCTCTCTCACTCTGTCTCTCTCCCCCATTCTTTTTCCTCACTCCCTGTATCTCTTTCGTTCTCCCTCTCTCTCTCTCTCTCTCTTTGCCCGCTTGTTCTTTTGCACACGCTGTTCCCATCTGCTCCTCCTGGGAACATTCTGCTCCTTGGCTTTTTTTTCCCTCTTGTTTTTTTTCTCTCTCCCTCTCTTTCTGGGAAGCACACCTGTGTTTCTGCGTGCCGGCGGCAGTGCCGCCGCTGACAGCCACGGCGGCAGGAGCAGCCGGCGGCAAACGCCGACAGTCGGCACGGCGATTACGCCAAGCTTTCCCTTTGAGCGTTGGAGGAAAAAGAGAGAGAGAGAGAAAGAGAGAGAGAGAAGAAAAGCAACGTGTGTGCAAACAGCATGAGGGGAAAAGGGGGGGGGGGGTGAACCTGTACCCGAAAAAACACACGGATATGGAAGGAAGAGAGAGAAATGAAACCCAAATTCATGCTGGCAGAGACACGGTGGCCACGGCGGGCTGAACCAGCACAACACAACGAGGGAGGAAAAGACGCTTACCCGACAAAGAGAGAGAGCCAACTTCTGCCAAGTCCTCCACGCGCACGCACACCGGCCGCAGGAGAGAGAGACTGATCTGTCAACAAGATAAATAAACAGAAGGGGGAAAAGAACGACTGCCAAAAAAAAGAGAAAAACCCATCTGGCAGCGCTGTTGTCGAAGGGAAGGAGAAGTTCCCTTAAGTGTCTAAACGTGTCCTGACACAGGCACGCACACGTGGAAAAAAAAAAAAAAAAAGTTGGGTGGAAATGAAGCTTTTTTTATCCCCCTCTCTCTCTCTCCTTTTTCCCTCCCTCGCTCCTTCTCTCCCTCTGTCTCTGATCTCCCGATCGCTCGCTGAGCAGGAGCCCTGCGTTGGCTCTGTGTGCAGAGCTGATCGGCAGCTCAGAGAGGAGGAGGAGGAGAAAGAAGGGGTAAAAAAAAAGAAAAGAAAAAAAGACGGGAGGAAAAACGAGCGGACGACCGGGTCCGGACGGGGTATGGTGCGTTCATGCCTCCTCCCTGCCTCGTCTGCCCCAGCTCAAATGAACTATATATGACCCACTTGATGGACAGGAGCACATTCAGTCACGTGGAGGGGAAGGACACTCGCTATTGGCTGAGCCCCCGGCACCCGGGGGCTAAGGCGCCCTGTGATTGGCTGGTGCTGCGGATTTGGGCGGGGTGACTGTTTCGGTGTCTGGCAGGGCTGCAGTCTGAAAGCTCAGCAGCCTTTTCCCCGTCTCTCTCTCTCTCTCTCTCTCTCTCTCTCTCTCTCTACAGCTAGAGCCACGCGCCCATGTGTGCGTGGGTAGGTGTGTGTGCTTATATGCATGTCTGTGTGTGTGTGTGTGTGTGTGTGTGCATTTATGAATGTGTGCATGTGCGCGCATGTTCTTGGACCTGTGTGTGTCTGCTTCTGTATTTTTGTGTGTGTTTGAATCTGTACATGTATGTGTGTGTGAGAACCCTCCTAATCCTCTGTGTGTATGTGTGAACGTGTGTGTGCTTTTACGTGCATGCCTTTGCCTGTGTGTGTGTGCATGTGTGTATGCCTCTGAGTATGTGTGCGTGTCTGCTCCCTTGTCTGTGTGTGTGTGTGTGTGTGTGTGTGTGAGTGTGAGTGTGAGTGTGTGTGTGTGTGAGTGTGTGTGTGAGAGTGTGTGTGTGTGTGTGTGTGTGTGTGAGTGTGTGTGTGTGTGTGTGTGAGTGTGTGTGTGAGAGTGTGTGTGTGTGTGTGTGTGTGTGTGTGTGCGTGCGTGTGTGTGAGTGTGTGTGTGTGTGCGTGCGTGTGTGTGAGTGTGTGTGTGTGTGTGTGTGTGAGAGTGTGTGTGCATGTGTGTATGCCTCTGAGTATGTGTGCGTGTCTGCTCCCGTGTGTGTGTGTGTGTGAGAGTGTGTGTGTGCGTGCGTGTGTGTGTGTGTGTGAGAGTGTGTGTGTGTGTGTGTGTGTGTGTGAGAGTGTGAGAGTGTGTGTGTGTGTGTGAGTGTTCTGGACAGGAGAGTGGAGGTAGCAGAGGTAGGTGAACAGGAGTAACTCTTATACGTGAGGTGGAGAGGAGGTGCAGGATCAAAGACAGGTCCGTCCTCTGTGGGCTGGACAGTGGCAGCTGTAGTGGGACGGTTGGGGGGGGGGGGAGACGGGACGGGACGGGACGTAATCAGGTCAGGATTCCGCCCCGGGGTCTTCCGCTTCGCTCTGTTTTTGTTTCTTCTTCATTAAATTGAAAATGTCTTCTCACAGTAACCTCGTTCAGCGAGCTCCCCGTTGTCTTAACGAGATCATTTTTAACCCTTCATTCGTGTCAGCATCACATTGCCGCACAGTTTTTTAAAATCTCTTTGTTTTTATTTCTTATCCTTTCTTTTTTAAACGAATTACGTAATGCATGTAATTTTGAGATCGAGAGGCAGTTCACTGAGGCCCCCTGATGGAGAGAGAGACCTTGATGTCCCTTTGCTATCCTTGATCAGGGTTAATAATGTACTGCCTTTGCTTTGATGTGTGGCTGTGTATGTGATTTTAATTACCTGATGAATGATTAAATAATTCAATTGGTTAATCAGATCACTGGGGGGGGGGGGGGGGCTGTGCGCTGCGTTTCCCGCCAGCGGTAAACAGGCGTTAGGGCGTGTCCCACTGTTGCTCTGGCAGAGGGGTGGATGGGGAGACGTTGGCACTCTGTCAAAAAAAAAAAAACCCTCCAACAGTAGCAGAGCCCTGGATGCATTGGCTCAAATGTGGATATTCTGTCTCAGTGATGCGGATCCAGTTTCAATATGAAAGCACGTAACACACAAGCGCACGCGCTGATGCATATACACACACACACACACACAGACACACACGCACACACATTCTTTCATTGTCTTCTCTCCCTCCCTCACACACAAAAACGGTTAATCCCCCTCACTGAAATGCATGCGTGCACACACACACACGCACATACACACACACACACACACACGCACTCTTTCTCATTCTTTCTCTCTCACACACTCACTCTGTCACCCCAGCAGTGTCTGCATGTAATTACGTGGCTAAACGCCTGTTTTTATTTTTACCTCCTATGTCACAAATTCCAAATATAGCTGCCATTATTAAGGTGACAGAGCAATGCAATTTATAAAACATGTAGATGTTCATGCATGATAACCTGTGAGGAACGGAGGGCAGCATTACTGGCCAGCTGGAAAAGATGGTTTTTACATGCAGCCTGAGCAGGGTCTGCCTGGAATGCTTTTTAACCTTTTAAATGCCAGTTACCATTACTGCAGGTCACTGACATTTAAAAAAAAACATCTATCTTCCATGTTATGTACAGTTTGTTAAATATTCCTGTGGATCTGCAAGTGTTTATGAATATTGCTAGCATGTTAGCGTTTCAGACTTGTGTTTGTACATGGGGATGTGTGTCTGTGTGTAGCCTTTGTGTAGGTTGGGAGTATATATGATGTGTGACTGTGTGTAGCCTTTGTGTAGGTTGGGAGTATATGTGATGTGTGACTGTGTGTAGCCTTTGTGTAGGTTGGGAGTATATGTGATGTGTGACTGTGTGTAGCCTTTGTGTAGGTTGGGAGTATATGTAATGTGTGACTGTGTGTAGCCTTTGTGTAGGTTGGGAGTATATGTGATGTGTGTCTGTGTGTAGCCTTTGTGTAGGTTGGGAGTATATGGGATGTGTGTCTGTGTGTAGCCTTTGTGTAGGTTGGGGGTATATGTGATGTGTGTCTGTGTGTAGCCTTTGTGTAGGTTGGGAGTATATGTGATGTGTGTCTGTGTGTAGCCTTTGTGTAGTTTGGGAGTATATGTGATGTGTGACTGTGTGTAGCCTTTGTGTAGGTTGGGAGTATATGTGATGTGTGACTGTACCCCTGTGAGGGAACCTGTGACAGCTGTGCTATGCTGGCGGGGACGTCTGTCCTTGAGCGCCCAAAAACCAGGGGCCCCAAAAGGTTGCCAAATGCATTTTTTCACACTTCACTGGATGAGAGTGGCCTGAATAAATGTGTAGTTAAATAAAATATAACAAACAAGCAAAAAGATGAAATGTATTGTCTGTGGCTATGTGTGTGTGTGCGTGTGTGTGTGTGTGACTGACTGACAGACTGACTGACTGGGAGAGATTTTGTTGAGGCATTTTTATTTCAGTTTTATATTGTTAGTGTTTTCAAGTGTCTGTGCAAAATCAACACAACTGAGGTTAGTATGGAACTGTGTACAAGCTGCACTCAGCAGCACAACTAGATGCCAAATCTGAACCAGCCTGTTCTTGTGCTGACAAGGAGCTTGTGAGGAACTGTGGTCTTTGTACAGGTGTACTGATCACTGTATATTTGGTTTGGCTTAATCTGGATTTTTTTCTCCTGCTGCTTTCACACCACTAATCCAAAGCTAAGTTTCAGAGTGGAGAAGTAAGCACCGTTTAATGTGATTACCATCAAATGTATTTTACATCATATGGCATGGTAATGTCGGCTCAGCATTCAGCTGACAGGAGGGCAGTGTGCGCGTGTGTGTGTGTGTGTGTGTGTGTGTGTGTGTGCGCGTGCAAGACGGATACTGTTGGTGCGTTGTATTTGTGATTGGCAGCCAAGTCCGGGTTAACTACGGGCCATTAAATTGTGACTTTCCTGTGTTTATTTCAAAGAATAGAAAAATGGATGACACTGTTGAAGATGAAAGTGACCAAAATGGCCGAAAAGCAGCTCTTCGTGCAGCTTGTTCCTCTGCGCCCTTTAGCTGTGCGGTTGGACTGAACGGACCCCCCAGTCTGTCTGAAGCCGAGGCTGACGGTACATTTGTTTGGCTGCGCTTCAGAGGCTCTGCTTTCTAAGTAACGTGGAGGGGTTTTTTTGAGCGGGTGGCAAGGCTGCTTATTTATTTTTAGAAAATTATACCGCTGCGTAAACGGGTCGCTTCTATTTTTAATGCTGTGATGATTCTGTAGTTATTTTCAGTGGCTGTCACAAAAAAAAAAAAATTTAATAAAATAACAATCAAAGCAAAAACAAGAAGGCCTGGCCTTTTCGGGGAAAGGAAAATCTGGAACAGATGCAGCCATGTCTAATGGCTCCTGTTTGATGTGAAACTTAGATTTTCAAAAAGTCCTATTTTTAACTCCCTTCTCCAAGAAGCCACACCACAAAAAAAAGCTTTCAAACAAAATTGTCATTTCAGAATTCTTTAAATTACCGCGAGAACATCTAGAACGTACTTCCTCTTGCATGTTCTTCTTGCACTTCCATTTTGCTTCAGACAGAAGATTATCTGTAAGAAATTAACTTCCTCTTCTGGCCAATCAGAGCAGACTTTTGCAGGTGTTACCTGTTACACCTGGCCAATCAGAAATGGCCTTTGTGGAGACTTTGTTCTTTGGAACCAGAATCTTCTTCCAATCAATTGGAGGAGGCCTCTGCACCAACGTGGATTCGCCCACACACAATATTCCGCATGTTGGCTTTCAGATGGATAAATAACAACAAAGTAAAATCAGTTATGTGGTATTTGTCACGATGGGCTAGCTTTATCTGCTCTTAGGATGTGGTGAGGACGAGATGCGTATTTAAAATATTTTGCAGTATATCCCATTTCCTCACAGAGAGGGCGGTAGCGGGCGTATTTCCCGGGGATGATGTAATGATGTGAGTGACAGGTGCTGAGGCAGAGGTGTGTTTGAATCCGGCAGGGTCTCCCTCGCCGCCCCTCCGCCGTGTTCCGTCTGAGGCGAGGGGGAGGAGGGTGAAGGGGAAGGTGCTGAGCTTGGCTCCTAGGTGCGATGATGTCATCGCTGTCTCGCACACACATGCACATCCACTTGCACACACTGCACAAATGTTCTCTCTCTCTCTCTCTCACGCATACATACACACACACACTCACTGAAGAAACCACACACACACATAGGTACACGCACGCTTGCATGCACGCACACTCACACTGCACAAACTCACACACGTGCACACACACACGCACGCAAACAAGCATGCACGCACACGCACACACACACGGACACACACACACACACACACACTCACACGCACACACACACACACACACACACACACACACACACGCACACACACACACACACACACACACGCACACACACACACACGCACGCACACACACACACATACACACACACGCACACACACACACACACGCACGCACACGCGCACACACACACGCACGCACACGCGCACACACAGCTCTCAGTCTAGCTTTGTGCTGACACTGGCAGGCAGAGTCTCTGATCCTCTTATTCCTGAGAGGAGGCTGCTGGAAGGCTTCCGATTCTCCTCTGAAGAGGAGTGAAGGCTGCCTGCCTGGCGTCTGACGCAGCTTTGCTTTCGCCTTTTGCCCTCCCCGTGAGTCGGGTTTCTTCTGTTTTCTTTCTTTCTTTGATCAGTACTTCGCGGCCTCGCTGATCTTCATTCATAAACAGCCTGCCGGATTCGCGGTACGGACGGCTCGCAGAGTGACGCAGCCCGCCTCACAGATAAGACGCGCGTGAAGCCGCGCGGTTCGTTCGCTTATAAGCACTAACGGTGCTCGCTCAGTCAGAAGTGCATTATAAAGCCTCATAAAGCCTTATTAAGCGTCGCTGACTTTGCTCAGACGGCCTAGATCCATGGCTTTTTAAATGGGATTTAGAACCTGGCAAAACTGGGAGTGTGACGACCGTACGTGCGATTTTCTGTCTTTTTATTTTCTGTTTTATCTCTGTAAACGTACCGTCGTGAACTCGGTCTTTTAAGCAGTGTTTGTATGTTTTGATTGACGCACGCCATCTTGGCCAGGTCAGTGTTGTAAATGAGAATTTGTCCGCAGTCACTTTTACCTGGTTAAATAAAGGTTCATGAAATAAAAAGTAAAGTACATGCGTGCTGCAGTCACCCAGCGCACTGTCACTATCAAATATTAATATTCATATACTGAAGCCATCTCATTTTCTGCAGATTAAATTACCTCAGAATGACCGAGACCGGTATAAGAAACGTCCTTTTATCCCTCCTCTGTCTCCTGTCCTCACTCTCCAAGCTTAATGCTCCTTCCTTCTGCTTAACAGACCCGGCTTCCCCAATCCGGCTCAATAATTCAGGCCTGCGAGACGGACGGGGCTGGTTAATGTGTCTCTCTGGTAAAGCCCTGCTCTGAAATTCAGTGCAGCCTGTAATCTTAGAGAGGAACTGACACAGAAATAGCCTCGGAGTAGCAGCACTGACGCAAAGACAGGCCCATAATGACAGTACTGACACAGTTAGACCAGGAGTAACCACTGAAGTGTGGTTAAAGGATAATTCTGTTTTTTTTTTCAACCCAGGTTTTATTTTCATTGTATTTTCTGTCGTTCCTCTTGGTTCTGATAGTATTTTACGTTCCTGCTTCATTGTCGAGTTCTTTGTTTTTTTCCTCCATTTCAGTATCTTCACAATGGTGTCTTTCAAGATACAGGTTCAGTGTGTCTCAAGTACACTTTATCTAAATTTCTTATTTGGAAGAGAAAATAAATGTGAAAGTTGAAATTTATTTGCTAAAATTAAGTAAAAATAAAATAATTCTGCTTCGAATTGCGGAATTGACCAACCATTTCTGTATCCATGGCCCCTCCCCCCAGTGCTAGAGGCATCCAGGTGGGTGCTGAGGTCAAAGGTCACTCATTTGATGGGTGAGAGGTCATAGGACAATGTCACTACCAGTTAGACACGTAGGCAAAACTGGGGGAACTTCAGTTTTTCGGTTTGTATTGGCCTGTAGAGGGAAAGGCATTATGGGTGAATGGAGGAAGTGGTCTAGACCTGCTTCAGAGCGGAGTGTGAGGGCGATCGGAGTTGGGGGGTCAGAGGTAGGGATGGGGGCCTGTTGGGGCATGTTGAGGAGGAACGGGGGTGTCTTAGCAGGCGAGGTGTCTGAGCGCAAATGAAAATAAAATATATCAGGCTCTGTATTTACTCTCTCGTTATGTTTTAAGTATCTCAGGCAGGCCTTGGCGTGGTGTAAAGCAGGAGGAGATGTGGAGCTGAGCTGTGCCCAGCTGATTTTCACCCGGGGTTTTTGATGGAATTTGCCTGACCGTGCTGGAATGGGAAATGTGCGCTTCAAAGATGATGGATACGGCGTCTAATCTTCCTCCTCCTCCTCCTCCTCCTCGCTGCGCCGTGTGCTGGCCACGATAACGGCGAGCTCAGGGGCGCATCTGCCTCGCCGGGTGGTGTGCGCCCGCCAGATTTCTGTTTTCCGCTAAGAAGTTTGCGTCTTTGTTCCCTCACATTAGCGCGTAGCAGACCCCCCCCCCCCCCCCCCCGTTATATAAAGGACCTATTTTACAGATTTAATGCACGCGCGCACACACATGCGCAGGGGAACATGCACGTGCACACACATACGCGTGTATGTACATGGGTAGGCGCGTTCATGGATGTGCTGACAAACGGACTGTGGCCCAGTTCGCCTGTAGCCCAGAAGGACCGGCTCTCGTACTCCAGGTCCAGTGCGGAGGGCCGGTAGGTCAGTGCTGTGAGGTCCAGTGTGCTGTAGTGCTGTATGGAGTGGTGTGGCACATCTCTCATGCGTGATTATTGTAGAAACCCTCCTTATGAAGCTCGACAGCCGTACCCCTCCACACCAG
The DNA here is from genome assembly GCF_013347855.1 of Anguilla anguilla. Lineage (NCBI taxonomy): Eukaryota > Metazoa > Chordata > Actinopteri > Anguilliformes > Anguillidae > Anguilla > Anguilla anguilla. The sequence goes on from NC_049214.1 coordinate 29,416,198, forward strand.
ATTCCGAGAGTGCACGCACTTACACATACACACTCTCAGCCACACACACTAACACATGCACACTAATGAGTGAACTCACCCATATGCACTC